>NC_047664.1:58917318-59217631 GCF_011762505.2 Arvicanthis niloticus | reverse complement strand
GGGTACCAATGATCTTGTCTCCCACCTATGCCCAACAGGGCCATCCTCCCCTACATATACAGCTGGAGTCATGTGTCTCTCCCTATGTGCACCTGGGCTGGTGGTTTAGACCCTGGGGAGCTCTGGCTGGTTGGTATTCTTGCTCTCCTCACAGGGCCACTAGCCCGTATGGTTCATGGTTCCCTCAATTTACTCTCTAACTCCTCCATTGGGAACTTTGATCAGATTAATGGATAGCTGTGGGTATCTGTCTCCAGGTATGTCCGACTCTGAGAGACCTCTAAGGAGACAGCCTTATCAGGCTGCTGTCAGCTTTCCCATCCTGACATCCCTATCAGCGTCTATTTTTGGTGACTGCCTATGGAATGAATACCCAGACACAATGGTCTCCCTACAACCCCCCCTTATGATTCTGACCCACACTTTGTCTCCATATTTGCTCCCTTGGTTATTTAGTTACTCCTTCTAAGAAAGACCTAGGCATCCTCACTTGTTCTTTCTTCTTCATGAGCTTCGTGTCTTCTGGTAGTTGAATCTTTGTTGTTTCAAATTTTTGGGCTAATCTCCGCTTATCAGTGAGTAAATACCATGTGTGTTCTTTTGTGATTGGGTTACCTCACTCAGGATGATATTTTCTAGATCCATCCATTTACCTAAGAATTTCTCGAATTCATTATTTTTAATAGCTGAGTAATATTCCATTGTGTAAATGTACCACATGTTTTGTATCCATTCCTCTGTTGAAGGGCATCTGGGTTCTTTCCAGCTTCTGGCTATTATAAATAGGGCTGCTATGAACATAGTGGAGCATATGTCTTTGTTATTTGTTGAGGCATTTTCTGGGTATATACCCAGAAGTGGTATAGCTGGGTCCTCAGGTAGTGCTATGTCCAATTTTCTGAGGAACCGCCAGACTGACTTCCAAAGTGGTTGTACCAGCTTGCAACCCCACCAACAATGCAGGAGTGTTCCTCTTTCTTCACATCCTCGCCAGCATCTACTATCACCTGAGTTTTTGATCTTAGCCATTCTGACTGGTGTGAGGTGGTATCTCAGTGTTGTTTTGATTTGCATTTCCCTGATGACTAAGGATGTTGAGCATTTCTTAAGGTGCTTCTCTGCCATTCGAGTTTCCTCAGTTGAAAATTCTTTGTTTAGCTCTGTACCCCATTTTTTAATGGGGTTATTTTGTTGTTTGGCGTCTAATTTCTTGAGTTCTTTGTAAATATTAGATATTAGTCCCCTATCAGATGTAGGATTGGTAATGATCTTTTCCCAATCTGTTGGTTGCCGTTTTGTCTTGTTGACAGTGTCCTTTGCCTTACAGAAGCTTTGCAATTTGATGAGGTCCCATTTGTCGATTCTTGATCTTAGAGCATAAGCCATTGGTGTTCTGTTCAGGAATTTTTCCCCTGTGCCTAGGTATTCGAGGGTCTTCCCCAACTTCTCTTCTAATATTTTCCGTGTACCTGGCTTTATGTGAAGGTCCTTTATCCACTTGGAGTTGAGCTTTGTGCAAGGAGATAAGAATGGATTAACTTGCATTCTTCTACATGTTGACCTCCAGTTGAGCCAGCACCACTTGTTGAAAATGCTGTCCTTTTTCCACTGGATGAATTTAGCTCCCTTGTCAAATATCAAGTGACCATAGGTATGCGAGTTCATTTCTGGGTCTTCAATTCTGTTCCATTGATCGTCCTTTCTGTCTCTGTACCAATACCAGGCAGTTTTTATCACTACTGCTCTGTAGTACAGTTTGAGGTCCGGAATGGTGATTCCCCCAGAGGTTCTTTTATTGTTGAGAATAGTTCTCGCTATCCTAGGTTTTTTGTTATTCCAAATGAATTTGTAAATTGCTCTTTCTATCTCTATGAAGAATTGATTTGGAATTTTGATGGGTATTGCATTGAATCTGTAGATTGCTTTTGGCAGGATAGCCATTTTTACTAAATTAATCTTGCCAATCCAGGAGCATGGGAGATCTTTCCATCTTCTGAGATGTTCTTCAATTTCTTTCTTGAGAGACTTGAAGTTCTTGTCATACAGATCTTTCACTTGCTTTGTTAGATTCACTCCAAGATAACTTATTTTATTCGTGGCTATTGTGAAGGGTGTCATTTCCCTGATTTCTTTCTCTGCCTGTTTATCCTTTGAGTAGAGGAAGGCTACTGATTTGTTTGAGTTGATTTTATATCCAGCCACATTGCTAAAGTTGTTTATCAGGTTTAGGAGTTCTCTGGTGGAAGTTTTAGGTTCACTTAAGTATACTATCATGTCATCTGCAAATAGTGAAATTTTGACTTCTTCCTTTCCTATCTGTATCCCTTTGACTTCCTTTTGTTGTCTAATTGCTCTAGCTAAGACTTCCAGTACTATATTGAATAGGTAAGGTGAGAGTGGGCAGCCTTGCCTAGTCCCTGATCTTAGTGGGATTGCTTCAAGTTTCTCTCCATTTAGCTTGATGTTGGCTACTGGCTTGCTGTATATTGCTTTTACTATGTTTAGATATGGGCCTTGTATTCCTGATCTTTCCAAGACTTTTAACATGAAGGGATGTTGAATTTTGTCAAATGCTTTCTCAGCATCTAGTGATATGACCATGTGATTTTTCTCTCTGAGTTTATTTATGTAGAGGATTACATTGATGGATTTCCGAATATTGAACCATCCCTGCATTCCTGGGATAAAGCCTACTTGATCTTGATGGATAATTGTTTTGATGTGTTGTTGGATTCGGTTTGCGAGAATTTTATTGAGTATTTTTGCATCAATATTCATAAGAGAGTTTGGTCTGTAGTTCTCTTTCTTTGTTGGGTCTTTCTGTGGTTTAGGTATGAGTGTAATGGTAGCTTCATAGAATGAATTGGGTAGTGTTCCTTCTGTTTCTATTCGATGGAATAACTTGAAGAGGATTGGTATTAGGTCTTCCTTGAAGGTCTGAAAGAATTCTGCACTGAAACCATCTGGCCCCGGACATTTTTTGGTGGGAAGATTTTTAATGACTGTGTCTATTTCTTTAGGCGTTATGGGACTGTTTAGGTGGTTTATCTGCTCCTCGTTTAACTTTGGTACCTGGTATCTATCTAGAAAATTGTCCATTTCCTCCAGATTTTCCAATTTTGTTGAGTATAGGCCTTTGTAGTAGGATCTGATAATTTTTTTAATTTCCTCTGTTTCTGTTGTTATGTCTCCCTTTTCAGTTCTGATTTTATTAATTTGAATGCTGTCTCTGGGCCCTTTGGTTAGTCTGGCTAAGGGTTTGTCTATCTTGTTGATTTTCTCAAAGAACCAGCTCCTGGTTTTGTTGATATTTTGTATAGTTCTTTTTGTTTCGACTTGGTTGATTTCAGCCCTGAGTTTGACTATTTCCTGCCGTCTACTCCTCTTGGGTATACTAGCTTCTTTTTGTTCTAATGCTTTCAGGTTTGCTGTCAAGTTGTTGATGTATGCTCTTTCCACTTTCTTTTTGTGAGCACTTAGAGCTATGATTTTTCCTCTTAGTACTGCTTTCAATGAGTCCCACATGTTTTGATATGATGTGTCCTCATTTTCATTTAAATCTAAAAAGTCTTTAATTTCTTTCTTAATTTCTTCCTTGACCAAGTTATCATTGAGTAGAGCATTGTTCAGTTGCCAAGTGTATGTCGGTTTTCTGATGTTTTTGTCCATGTCAAAGACAAGTCTTAATCCATGGTGGTCTGATAAGGTGCTGGGGATTATTTCAATCTTTTTGTATCTGTTGAGGCCTGTTTTGTGACCAATTATATGGTCTATTTTCGAGAAGGTACCATGAGGTGCTGAGAAGAAGGTGTATTCTTTTGTTTTAGGGTGAAATGTTCTATAGATGTCAGTTAAGTCCAATTGGTTCATAACTTCTGTTAGTTTCATTGTGTCTCGATTTAGTTTCTGTTTCCATGATCTGTCCATAGCTGAGAGTGGGGTGTTGAAATCTCCCACTATTATTGTGTAGGGTGCAATGTATGCTTTAAGTTTTAGTAAAGTGTCTTTTATGTATGTGGGTGCCCTTACATTTGGGGCATAGATGTTGAGAATTGCAAGTTCCTCTTGGTACATTTTTCCTTTCATGAATATGAAGTGTCCTTCTTTATCTTTTTTGATTACTTCTGGTTGAAAACTGATTTTATTTGATATTAGAATCGCTACTCCAGCTTGTTTCTTGGGACCATTTGCTTGGTAGATTGTTTTCCAACCTTTTACTCTGAGGTAGTGTCTGTCCTTTCCACAGAGGTGCGTTTCCTGAATGCAGCAAAATGTTGGGTCCTGTTTACGTATCCAGTCTGATAGTCTATGTCTTTTTACTGGAGAATTGAGTCCATTGATATTAAGAGATATTAAGGAAAAATGAGTGTTGTTTCCTGTTATTTTTGTTATTGGCAGTGGAGATATGTTTGTGTAGCTACCTTCTTTTACGGTTTTTGGAAGATTACTTTCCTGCTTTTTCCAGGTTGTAGTTTCCCTCCTTGTGATGGAGTTTTCCACCAATTATCCGTTGAAGTGCTGGGTTTGTGTTGAGATACTGTGTAAATTTGGATTTGTCATGGAATATTTTGGTTTCTCCATCAATAATGATTGAGAGTTTTGCTGGGTATAGTAGTCTGGGCTGACATTTATGTTCTTTTAGGGTCTGTATGATATCAGTCCAGGATCTTCTGGCTTTTATGGTCTCTGGTGAAAAGTCTGGTGTAATTCTTATAGGTCTGCCTTTATATGTTACTTTGCCTTTTTCCCTTACTGCTTTTAGTATTTTTTCTTTGTTTTGTACATTTGATGTTTTGACTATTATGTGGCGGGAAGTATTTCTTTTCTGGTCTAAACTATTTGGAGTTCTGTAGGCTTCTTGTATATTTATGGACATCTCTTTCTTTAGGTTAGGGAAGTTTTCCTCTATAATTTTGTTGAGAATATTTACTGGTCCTTTAAGTTGGGAGTCTTCCCCCTCATCTATTCCTATTATCCTTAGGTTTGGCCTTCTCATTGTGTCTTGGATTTCTTGTATATTTTGGGTTAGTAGCTTTTTGTATTTTGCATTTTCTTTGACAGTTGTGTCTATGTTTTCCATGGTATCTTCTGCACATGAGATTCTCTCTTCCATCTCTTGTATTCTGTTGGTAATACTTGTATCTATGACTCCTGATCGTTTTTTTAAGTTTTCTATCTCCAGGGTGTTCTCCCTTTGTGATTTCTTTATTGTTTCTACTTCCGTTTTTAGATCCTGCATGGTTTTGTTTAATTCCTTCTCCTGTTTGGTTGCATTTTCTTGTAATTCCTTAAGGGATTTTTGTGTTTCCTCTCTAAGGGTTTCTATCTGTTCTTTGAGAGTGTTATTTATGTCTTTCTTAAAGTCCTCTATCATCATCATGAGAAGTGATTTTAATTCTGAATCCTGCTTTTCTGGTGTGATGGGGTGTTCAGGGCTTGCTATGATGGGGGAACTGGGTTCTGATGATGCCATGTAACTTTGGTTTCTGTTGCTTATGTTCTTGCGCCTGCCTTTTGCCATCTGGTTAATTCTAGTGCTACCTGTACTTCTGTCTCTGATTGAAGCCTGTCTTTCCAGTTGTCTCGCTTTTGTTTGGTCTTCTAGGAGTCCAGATGTCTTTGTGGTTTTTTTCCAGCTGCCCTGATTACAGTGGTATCTCTAGGATGCCTCAGGATATGGTGCCTCCAAGGTAGCAGTCCAGCTAGATGTCTGCTGTTCTGGGTGCAGTGTCTCCTCTTGGATATCTCAGGGTATGTTGTCTGACACTCTGAGTTCAGTTGTTCCTCTGTGGCTCTGGGTTGAGCGGACCTTCCAGTATGTCTCAGGTGGAATCCGGGGTCCACACAACTGCAGACCTGGTAGAGGTCTGGTCTGGGACTCAGACCCTGCAGGCCTCAGACCGGAGGGGGGGGCGAGCAGCAGAAGGAGCGTGCTAGTGCTGGGTATGGGTTCTATGGATCCCCCAGAATGTGTCTGGGGGACTCCTGGGTGCACTTATCCGCAGGCCTCAGACTGGAGGAGGGGCGAGCGGCGGAAGGGGCGTGCTAGCGCTGGCTATGGGTTCTATGGATCCCCCAGAATGTGTCTGGGGGGCTCCTGGGTGCACTTACCCGCAGGCCTCAGACAGGAGGAGGGGCGAGCGGCGGACGGGGCGTGCTAGCGCTGGCTATGTGTTCTATGGATCCCCCAGAATGTGTCTGGGGGGCTCCTGGGTGCACTTACCCGCAGGCCTCAGACTGCAGGAGGGGCGAGCGGCGGACGGGGCGTGCTAGCACTGGCTATGTGTTCTATGGATCCCCCAGAATGTGTCTGGGGGGCTCCTGGGTGCACTTACCCGCAGGCCTCAGACTGGAGGAGGCTGATCAAGTCTCTCTTATTGAAGGGAATTCTGAGCTATTTATAGGCTTTTGCCACGTGCCTTGTAGGCGCGTGGATACCACGTGCCTTGCAGGTGTTGATATGACGTAATCCTTACAGGCGTCTATAGCGTGGACAGCAAGTGCACCGCAATGCCTTGCAGGCGTGGATAGCACATGCGCCTTATAAGCATGTATGGTGTAGATAGCACGTGGACAGCACGTGAACTGCATGCCTTGCAGGCGTGACTACCACGTGCACCTTGCAGCTGGGGCCAGTAAACAGCAACACAAAATATGTGGGATATCAGAGTGTGCTTCAGCTGTTGTAGGCTAATGAAAACCAAATCTTTCGTCAGGGTATATGGTTCCAGATGGCTGCAAAGTTGATCTAGCCGCTTTCCGCTAAAGTCGGCTCCCAACATCCCTTCACTCACCAAGACAATTTTATGCCTATAATAGTGTTTATTTTATCTATTTATTTTTCTATTTTGCTGTATATCCCTTCTATTTCTGAATAAATGTCAGTTATTGGATCATTTCCTTGGTACATTTCCAGTGGTCTTAGCTACCTTCTTTGTAATAGATATGTTATTTCTTACTGTGACACTCAGCTTTCACCGGGCCATGTGGACACAGCTCTACTCTACAATGTTACTCAAAAGCAAAATATGTTTTGATCTATCTTGTTTCTAAGGGATGACTATGTTTCTTTGACATTAAAAGTTTTTATGAAACATGTATTTTTCATAATATATGTCAATACACACACACACATGTATATAGACAAAGGTGAAAAAATATAGAAAACTTGCCATAAGCATTTACATGTATAATAAACAGTGAATTAAAATACTGCATATTGTGATTGTAAAAGTAGTTGTTACTGGCCATATGATCAGGAGGCATTATTGCATGTAAATTACATGGTACTTTCATGTAATAAACAGTACATGGCGAGGAAATTCTTTTACTCAACCAAGACCAAGACTAAAATAGTTGCAGGTCATACTTGATAGAAGAGAGGAAGGCAACACAGAAATTGAACCAGATGGTAAATACCTTTGATAACCACATAACATACTATGAGATAGGTAAAGCCAATAGAGGAAACACTGAAAAGTTGAAGACTCTCTTTATTAAAAGTGTGAGTATTCTGAAAGTTTTAGAGGAGAATTGAGAGCATTCTTTTCTGTCTGAGATAGAATCTAAGATTTAGCAAAGAACATAAACTTGGAAAATTCAGCAAAAATTCTTAATAAATATGACTACATAAAATGTCCTTGTGCATAGGATAAGAAGGAACAAGATTGTATCTCAGTTGTATATTTTAATATAAGTCTTTCTGTTCATTCTGCACCAGTTAGATATATGACAGAAACACAATAATTCTTTCATGCCATGCCAAATTTTTAGCCCTGATTCTGTCAGTTTTTAATTTTCCTTGGAAAATAATTTATATTAAAATGAATTTTTTCATAATTTATGCCAGTTATTACTTATTCTACCTGAGCACATAAATGACTTTTCATATAAATATGAAGTGGATTTTTTTTTAGTTTTTAAATTAAAATATTATTTTTCAAAGAAAAACTGATATCATAAATGTTATGAATAATTAATATAATAAAGAGAATAAACATCATAAATGATTTTTAGTGATTGAAGTATTTTGAAATAAAAAACAAATAGAAACACTTTAAGAAAGAAAAACCCATAGAATTATGATTTATATTACACAAATAACCTCATTTTATATGACTTATATTACACAAAACATATACTACAATAATTTTTATCATTTTAATCACAGTAAGAAAAAATATTTCCATTAACATATTATAAGATCTATGGAGCTTATATATGATATAAGAACCACACAGTGTGCTTAATCAGATCTCAAAATGTTGTAAATTTTCCTTGAGCTTCCTGTATGTTCAATTTTTAATTTTATTTTTATTAATAAAAATATATATTTGAAAAGTTAACATACCATTTTACTTGTGACAGCTGAGATAGTGATGACTAATTTTCCGTGTCTCATCAGTTCTTGGCTTCATGTATCCTTTCATGTGTATTATCATGAGATTTTTACCTTTGACATTAATGTGACTACCGGTGGTGTCGCTGCTCAGTACTTGCTTAGGCAGCCATATTATTGAGATTTCACGATTGTACATTCCATGTCATTTCTTTCAGGGGTACATTTTCAATGTAGGAGTATTTTTATATGTATGCCAAAATAGTTTGAATATTTTAAAAATTTATGCAAAATGTTCTTCCAGTTGGCAAAGATTAAGATTATGTCTATGTTCTGCACAAGTAGCTCGTTGTTTCTGTATCCTCTCTTCTGTATTTTCTTAAGCTCTTTTCCTTCTGTTTATTGTTTTTGTCATATGACATATTCATTTATATTTCATCTTATTAAATTATATTTTCTCAATGTCCATCTGACACCTGCATGTCTTATAAGAGAGATGATGAGTGTTTCTGGATGGGAGGAGTGGTGAAGAGGAACTTAGAGAAGTAGAGGAGGGGAAAGCATAATACGATATAATAAACAAAAGTCTATTTTCAATAAAACACATAAAGAATGTATTCACCATTATTATTTGCATAAGAATTCTTTAAATGTGTATATAATCTACTTTCCATCCATTTGTAGTTATTGTGCAGATGCTAGTGTTTTAATTAATAGAAAGAAAATACTATATTCAACTGTAATTATATTACCATTGCATGGTTGAAAATGAAATTGAAATATTTGCTGAACATCTGAAAAGTGGAAGAGCACAAGTAAAGTTAAAGTTGCCATCGATTTGTTTGCATCTGTGATGCAGAACTAAAAATACTTTACTTTAACTGTGTTCCTTTTCTTTCAAGATTTTCAAAACTCCTTCAACTCCAATCATTTGTGAAGTATATAGAAAGAACATTGTAATTATCCTATAATTTTAGCACAGCTTTATTTAAAAATCAGAACAAATATTAATATCCCAGTTCCACATTACAGAGAATGATTTAAGTTTTGACAAATATCAGAGACTATATTATCAACTCAACATTTTTCTTTTAGTTTAACATTATTTGTATCTTTGCATCTCCATGTGTAACATGTTACATACATGTGTGATATATTTATACAACAAAGAATAGAGTAAAAATGAAACTTTTTACTGCAGGCCTAGTATTTTTTATGTCATTCATAAGGAAGGAAAACTTAGCATCAGAAAGCTAAGTCTTCATAAAGCCTGAGTTACTCCATACTAGTTCATGTGGAATCATCTTCAAGAGATTAGATAGTTATTAAGTCATTAATGATTAGGATTTTAGTAATTTTTACTTAATTATTTTTGGTGTTAATAGATTTTGAGATATTGTTGTTTTAAATCATTTATTTGTTCTCTTTTACTGATTGATAACAAAGATTCACAAATAGGGAATATCAGATACTTACACCTAGTAGTTTCTGTCTCCCAAATATTCTATCCACTTATCTCACTTTTCTAATTAATGTGCTTTATAAAGTTTGAAGCTCAAAGTGTATTGGGTAAAAAGTCTTTTTGGGAGTGTATGAAATCTTACCATTCACAAATACCCACATCTTTTTTAATACTCAAAATGTATGCAACACCTTGTAAGCCTGTGTCCTTTGATATGCAGATTGAGATAAAAATATGCCCGAGTCTGTATGTTAAGTGATGTAATTTAAAATACTGGAGGAAATAGAGCAGAAAGAATTGAAATCTCTGGAAAACTGGTTTTTTTTTTTTTTCCTTTAAATATACACAAAAACAAGCCTGAGCTAATCATGAGTGGTTACATCAGCCACTGTTATTATCATGATTAACTATCATTAAAGCTGTCACTAAAATGAATGAGCTCCTAGTTAAAGGGGACACTATTTTCTTTCTGTTAAATGACAAGGAAAAAAATCAATCTGAAATAATGTGTTTCCTGCTTCTAAGTGCAAGTGAGTACATTTCCACAATATTTTATACCCCAAACTAATTGTTACTACACTAAACACTGTTTCCAGACAGAATATTGCCACTAGTCCATGCAATCATCATTTCTTTTCCAATATTTCTTTTCTCAATCTTCATGTATTGTTCATCCTGACTCTTAGTTGTGTGTCATTTATAAATACATTGACTTAAGTGGCTTTCAGAGCCTCTATTTTTCTACATTTGTTTTTACATGGTATAGACAATGAGAGCACATCAATCACATAAAACAAATATATTTGATATTTTTAGAGTCATTACTAAACCCTCATTTTATCTAAGGGATGACCAAATATCTCAACGCTGAATTTTCAATAATATTTTATTCTCTACAGAAATCAAAGTTATATTGCTCTATTATACTGTCTCTTCATTTTTGTCTAAAATTGCTGTGAGATTTGTTTTTTTCTGCTTTTGCTTTTTTAAAGCCTTTTCAATAACGAGTGATTATGATGTTTACTGCTTTATGAAATATGAGAAACAAGGAAGCACACAATGACATTTTAAAAAAAAATTGACTAATAGTGTTTAATTTTACCTTAGGTATCTGGACTATTAGGTCTCTGGTTTTAGATACCCAAATTGTGTCATGCATGGCTTTCTTCTCATATTGTAGGTCTCAAGACAAATCAGGCGTTAGTTGGATACTACCACATGTTCTGTACCACAACTGCCCTACCATATTTGTAGACAGGACAGGTAGTAGATCAAAACTTTTGTGGCTAGGATAGTGTCTATATGTCTCTTTCAGTGGCCTGCAAGAATACCTTCCCACAATAAGAAGATTGGAATGTAGAGGAAAAGGGTCCATGTAGAAATCAGCTTGACTTTTCCATATTCAATGCATAGTATGGATATTGTTCTTGGCAAAAGACCCCACTATTAGTTTTCAGAGAGCAACTAGTTTTTATTAGTATCAGCCTACACTAATATGGGGGTTGTTTGTATATTTCTCTGAGATGCCCTTGACCAACAGTTCTATAGCATTCAATCCTTTTCAGCCTATGGAATCCTTGCCTGGCTTCAAGAGATGACCAGTTGAGAATCCGTATCTCTCAGTACAAGGAATGCTAATTAGGATCACCTTCATAGATTCGAGAATGTTTCCCCTGCACTAGGGTTCAATATAATCCATCGAAAGCCCCTAATTCCAATCAATTTTCACTGCAATCTCCTTCGATTCTTTCTGCACTTCATTTCTCCAACTACCATCTCTATCTGCCCACAGTCCACTTGGATAATATATTTCCCTTCTCTAGGGAGATTTATTTGTCCACCTTCTTTATATAGCCACCCTGGGTCTAGGGATTATAGCTTGCTTATCATCACTTAATGGCAAATAAATACTTCTAAGTAAATGTATAATATATTTGTCTTTCTGTTTTTGGGTTACTTCACTCAATGATTTTTTTACTAGCTCCATCTATTTGGCTGAAAATGTTACGATTTATTTTTAACCAGCTGAGTAGCACTCCATTGTGTAAACAAACCACATTGTGTTTATCCATTCTTCTACTAAAAGACAGCTCTAAGTTATTTCCAATTTCTGGTTATAATAACTAAAACCATAATGAATAAAGTTGGGCAACTCCTTTTAGTTGGACTATTCTATGGGTATATGCTTAAGAATATATATACATATGCTGGCTCTTAAGGTAAGCTGATTCCCAATATTCTCAGGAACTGTCATATTGATTTCTGCAGTGGCTGTACTCCTACCAGCAATGGCAGAGTATTTTCCTTTTTCCACATTCTCAGTAGCATGAGCTGTCACTTGTGTTATTGATCTTATGCCTTTGCTGTCACTATTCTATAACCTAATGATTCCTGGGCATCAGCTTACCCTATTGAGCAAATTTCCTGCAGGTCCACATGATGATGAACTTTCATGAATTAATGCTGTTTCGATGAATTAATTATTTTATAGAAATCCTGATATGATTGCAATAAATTTAAGAAAAAAATTTAAGGAGATGATTTTAGCTGTTTTGTCAGAAAAATGTAATAAAGTTTTCTAGAAAGATATAATAAAGTTAGAATCAACAATAGAATGTGCCTTCCTCATAGAATAGTAAATAAAAGCTGCAAATTAAGAAAGAGCAAGCTTTTATAAATTACACTAAAAAGAAAAATAGGCTTGGAACAATTTTGTGGACAATGAAAAACATTTATTCTAGGTCAAGTCCAAAGATAAAGGCACATGTGTGACTTTAATAAGGTCATGTGAAACTGTTACTTTGAATTTATAATGAACTCAAAGAATAAAACACACCTTTGAACTTACTATCAACATCTTTCTGTAACTTCCTTTTTGTTTAACATTTTATCTATGAAGTAATTTTATAATGTACTTTTGCCTAAGAAGGTATAAGAAAGCCAGAGACAAGAAATAAAGTGTGGCATTTGGGACTCATCCCCATCTCCCAAATGCGTGTATATCTGTCTATATGTACATATATACATGTGTAAGCATACATGTATTATGTAAGTATGCAGGAACACTTGTGTAATTATTTAGAAAAATGTTTGGACCCAGTCAAAATGTGTGTGTTACTGTGTGTCTATGTGTGTGCTTGAATTTTCCCTTTCTTTCTCTTTTGCCTGGCTCATGAAGGGTTAAGGAACTCCTACCCTCTAGCCTAGCTAGCCAGTGGCCCTGAGCCAGAGAGAAAATCTCCCTATTAACTAAGTCTCTTTCTTAATCTCCTGCTGTTCTTAGCAGGAGTTAATTGCCAGAAACCAAGGCTGTTAGCAGTAGAATAACAGGAGGAAATCAAATTGCCAGAAGCCATCAGCTCCTGGCCTCCAGAACAGCAAGAGGGAGTTACAAACCCAGAGATCAGTGAACTTTGGCCTTTGTCTGAAGTTGTGTTAACCTCAGTACCTGACCCCTGCAAGGGCTGCTGCCCATTCCTATTTTGTGGAATAATTTGAAGAGTATTAGTGTTAGTTCTTTAAAGTCTGGTAAAATTCTGCACTTAAATCATCTGAATATGAGCTTTTATTTGGAGTTATAGATTTATTGACTGTTTCTATTTTATTAGGGCTTGTGGGGTTCTTAAAGTTGTTTATTTGGTCTTGATTTAACTTTTGTACATGGAACCTACCAAAAAAATATGAATTTCTTTTAGATTTTCCAATTTGGTGAAAGAAAGTGGTTTTTGTTTGTTTGTTTGTTTTATTATTTTTTATTTACATTTCAATCATTGCTCTTACTAGTTCCGGCTTCCCCCAGTACCTCATCACATTCTTCCTCTCCCTTGCCTTCTAGAGGGTAACCCCCACCAGTTCTCCCATTCCCTGGTGCCTCAAGTCTCTTGCAGGTTTTTAAAGTATGTCCTTACGATTAGATTTCCTAGGTGTATATTGTTATGTCCTTTTTTTTCCATTTATGATTTTGTTAATTT
Source organism: Arvicanthis niloticus (assembly GCF_011762505.2). NCBI lineage: Eukaryota > Metazoa > Chordata > Mammalia > Rodentia > Muridae > Arvicanthis > Arvicanthis niloticus. Next base: position 59,203,860 of record NC_047664.1, on the reverse strand, counting down.
GGATATTCTTTTTATGCCCTTTAATTTATATGGATAATAATTTGTCAATATTTTCTCAAAGAAGCAATTCTTTATTCCACTCGTTATTTGTATTGTACTCTTTGTTTCTGTTTTATTGATTTCAGACCTCAGATTGATTCTTTCTAGCCATCTAGTCCTCTGGGTTACGCTTCCCTCTTGTTATTTTAGAGTATTCATGTGAGCTATTAAGCTGATAACATGTTTTATATGGAGACTTAATGCTATACACTTTCCTGTTACAACTTTCATTGTGTCCTATAAGTACAAGTGCTGTATATATTAATTTTCATTCTATTCTAGGAAGCCTTTCATTTCTTTCTTATTTCGCTCTTGACCTATTTGTTTTTTATTCAATAGGGAGGTGTTGAGTTTCTAAGAGTTTGCATATGTCTGTTCTTGTTGATATTTACCTTTAATCAATGATGGTCTAATAGGATTCAATAAATGTTTCAATTTTATCATATCTATTACAACTTGCCATATATCTGGGTATGTAGTCAGTTTTGGAGAATGTTCCATGATGATCAGAGTAGAACGTATGTTTATTTTTCTTTTGGTAATATTTTCTGTAAATATCTATTAGGTTCATTTGGTTTTTAATGTCTGTTAGCTTCAGGATTTTTATGTTTAGTTTTGTTTGTTTTTATTTTTCTCTGAATGACCCATTGATGATAGTAGGCCATTGAATTTGCCAAGTGTGTGAGGATCAATAAGGGATATAGGCTGCTGCAGGCTTTCTTTTACAAAGTTGGGTTGCATTTTGTTTATGTATTTATGTTAACAATTAAAATTTCACCTTGGTGGATATTTCCTTGATGGATGAGTGTGATGTATCCCTTTGTCCTTTCCCACCTCCTTTGATTAGTTTGAAGTCTATGTTGTTAGATATTAAAATGGCTATAACGCTTTTTAAAAAACTTTTATTTATTTACATTCCAAACATTGCCCTTCTTCCTGGTCCTCCTCCAAGATTCCTTTACCCCCTGTCTCCTGTGCTTTGCCTCTGAGATAATGCTTCCCACCCCATAATACCACCTATCCACCCCCTTACCTCCCCACATCACCCACTAACCGCCTTCCCTGGGGCATCAAGTATCTACAGGATTAGTTACATCCTCTCCTGCTGAGGCCAAACAAGGCCTGACACATATGTCTCTGATACATATGTCCCAGGAGCTGCAGACCAGTCCATGTATGCACTTTGGTTGGTGGCATATTCTCTAGGAGCGCTTGGGTTAGTTGATACTGTTGATATATTTTTTTTATGAGATTGTCATCCCCTTCCCATTTCTTTAATTTGTTCCTGGCTCTGCCATAGGGGTCCAAGACCTCAGTCCAATAGTTGGTGGTAAGTATCTATATCTGTTTTAGATAGCTGCTGGTAGGACAGCCATACTAGGCTCCTGTGTGTAATCACAACATGGCATCAATAATAGTGTTGGGATTAAGGACTGGCTAAAGTCCATTTGTTTAGAATATCTTTTTTTTTCAATCTGCTTCCCTGACATAATGTCTATCCTTGATGTTGAGGCATGTTGACTGGATTCAAAAAGATAAATTCTTTTTGTACATCCATTCTTTTTTTCTGTGTCTTTTTATTTGGCAATTGAGACCATTGATAAGAGGCATCAATGAATAATACTTTTTTATTACAGATATTTGTTGTTGATCCACTTGGTTGTAGAACACATGCATGCCTCTGTGTGTGTGTGTGTGTGTGTGTGTGTGTGTGTGTGTGATTTCATACTTTTGGTGTTGCTATTGTAAGATTATTTATGTTCTGTGGTTTTGTAAGTTCTTTCTTAGATTAGATTTCTACCTTTAGCACTTTCTTTAGAATGAATTTATAAAGAGATATTGTTTAAATTTGATTTTTTCATGAAGTATCTAATTTTCTTCATCTATGGTGATTGAAAGTGTGTTAGATATAGTCTTCACTGGCATCAGTTGTCTCTTTGAGTCTGCTGTATTCTCTAGGTGCTCCTGGCTTTCACCATTTCCACTTAGAATTAGGTATAATTCTAATAGATCTGTCTTTGTATGTTATTTGGTCTTTATCCTGTGTAGTTTTTAATATTCTCCCCTGGTTCTATATGCTTAGTGTTTTGATTAATATGTGGCAAGAGGACTTACTTCTGGTCTAATCTATTTGGTGTTATAAATGTTTCTTGTACCTTTATGTGTATACCCTTCTTTAGGAACATTCTTTATGATTTTGCTGACGATATTTTCTTGGCTTTGAGGCTAGATTTTTTCTTTTTTTCTAGTAACCATTCCATTAATTAATTCCATTAATTAATTAATCATTCTATTATTCATTTCCTATTAATCATTCCATTCATTTACATCTCAAATGAAATACCACTTCCAAACTACCCCTCCATAAAGCCCCCATCCCACATTCATCTTCTCTTTCCTCCTCTTTGCCTCTATGTGTGTTAATATTCTGTTTAAACTCCACCCTCACAGTTACCTGGCAATAACCAGGTATGCTCCTCCCCACAGCCTGGCCCACTATAAAAGGTCTGCTTGCCTCCTCCTCTCTCTCTCTTGATCTCTTTCTATCTCTCTACTCTCTTTCTCTCTCTGCCTCTACTACCCTACTGGCTCCCTTCCCCATGCCCTGAATAAACTCAATGCTATACTATACTGGTGTGTGACTGGTTCCTCAGGATGCCTCTGCATGGGCCCACTGAGACATTCCCTTTCCCATACCTCTTCACACACCCACAGAACATATTCTCTTTATCTCTCTATATTTTTATAAACACATCATTGGTTCCCTGACTTGGATATAGAAATCTGCAGGTTTGCATCAGGATATCCATGCTCACTAGCCTAGCCTAGAACTGGTAAGCTGCCCAATCTCCCACTGGTCAGAGTAACAGTCCACATGGTCCCAGGAAAGATTTCTTGAGCTCGGAGCTAATCCTGTCCTTCCCTGACCCTCATTTTAGGACTCCTCCTTTTGGGTGAGACACTCCCCTCTCCTTTTGAAACAGTTTCTTTCTCACAGCAGCTGAGTACCCCAAGCTGGGCCTGGACAGACTGTCTTCTCTCTCTCAGGAGCACCGGCTACAACCTCTAGTCCCCAGCATGTCTCCCCCATAGGTCAGGAAGCCAACCTGACTTCGCCCAAAAGACTATGGAGGAAGAGAAAGCATTGAGCTTGGGTAATGTACCTGGTAGATTCCAGTAACTGAATGACAACAGGAGAATGATGTTTAGCAACAGAAGGATTCTGAACGTCCCAAACTTGGGGGTCCACCTGAAAAGCTGGTAAGAGAAATAACATGGTAGTGTTAGTAGGTTGACTGGCTACAAGAAACAACAAAGGAACTGCTGACAAGCTTGGGTTTAGGCGAATTGGGAGAGCAAAGAAAATAGAGGCTCCCAACTTAGCTAAAATATCCCTTCCCAATAAGGGAACAGGACATGTAGGCACTACCAAAAGAAATGGATGAGAGGCATACCCCTAAAAACGCAAATAAGTGGGGGGAGGTCTGGGGAGGAATGTAAAATTGTCCTCCTACCCTGACAACAGGAAAACTCAAAGGTGAAGTAGGTCTCCAAAACTCTGTCAGGACTGAGTAAGTGGCTCCAGTGTCTAAGAGGAAGGAGATGAGTCTTCCACATACCATAATAGCTATCCAGGTTTCCTGCTAGCAATAGGTGTGGTCAGGTCAAGAGAGCTCAGGCCCTGTCAGTCCTCCATAGCCAACTCTAGAAGGTCAGCTGAAGGTTTTCTGGGAGTGATGTCTCTCTGTTCTGAGTGACATAAGTGTAACTGACAGCCCAGTATTCCTTCTGATGGAACCTAGGACACTGTCCCCTTGGCTTGCTGGGGTTGGGACAAGCCTTTGCCCAAGGATCTTGTTGACCACATTTATAACAGGGGCCTGGTGGTCCCTGAGCCTTCAAAGATCAGGAGTCTGAGGTAGCAGCTGAGGCTAGTCAGATAGCCTTTGCCAGCATGTGGTATTTCTGTTTGGGGGCTTTTTCATCTCTCTCATGGTACACCTTGAAGGCCAGCACCAAGACTTCTGCCTGAGGAGTTAGGAGCTCACTCTTCAATCGCCTAAGTTTAGCTTTTATGTTGGGGTAGCTCTGGGAAAAAAGTAGGTCATCAGAAGTTGCTTACCTTCCGGGTTTTCAGGGTTCAGATTAGTATACTGCAAAAAAGTCTTTGTAAGGTGTTCTAAAAACTGAGACGGGTTTTCCTGTTTGTCCTGGACAACCTCTTGAAGTTTCTCAAAGTTTACTGGCTTTAAGGCTACCTTTCTTAGACCTGCCAAAAGACATATTATAAATCTATCTCTAGCTAAAATACCACCTGTGGAATTATAATCCCATTGAGGTTCCTGGTCAGGAACCGCCTCAGATCCGATTGGATATGTTCCGTCTGTCTGATGAATCTGATCTGCATGCGTTTTTGCCTCTTTCCAAACTCACCCACGTTCATCAGGAAGTAAATTGTTAGTGAGAATCATATGCACATCATGGAAAGTCAAGCTATAAGATTGAGTGATGTACTGGAACTTAAAAAGGCGGAGGAGTTAGAGGTATAGGAACCCACTCTGCTCTCTTTTTGAGAAAATTCACTCAGTGAGAAAGGGACATGTACTCTGACCATTTACTCCAGCCACTTCCCTTAGAGGAAGAACAGATGCTGGTTTAGGTGTCCCTGGAGGAGAAGGAATTGGAGGTTTGGCTGTGGCCTTAAAACGTGTGATAGGAGTGGTAAAGGTTGGTGCCAATGCAGGGTGATTAGAGTGGTCTGCAGTTGGCACAGAAGGAGGGGAGGGGTCTGGAGAGGTCAGGCTAGTAGACTCTGAGGTATCCTGGTGAGAAGAAGAAACCGAGGCAGCAGTTTGGTATTTTGCCAGCATGGAAACAGGTCTGCTACAGAAAGGAGGAAGTTCGTCAGCTGGATCTAGGGGTGTACTGTCATCTAATGATGGTTGAGTAGGTTTCATGGCTAAAAGAACCTGTGGTGGGGAACAGAAAGAACACATAGAGGTATTAGATGAATGCTTGGATGTAGCAAACCTCTTTTCATTTACCAGACCGCTGGCGGTATGTATGAAGACCCTTTAAAATGATTGGGTCTAGTATGTCATTAGGTTGCCATTTTGAACCATTATCTAGAGGGTACAGAATCCAGACCTTACTGTAGAGGTGTATCAGTTTGGAAGTCCTCAAATCAGGTGTTAATTTTAGAGATTTGAGGCTTTTCAGGAGACAACCCAGTGGGGTATCCAGGTATACAGTTGAAGACAATGAAGAGCCCATTAGGCTGGGGGTGGGGGGGACCTGTTACTAGACTATTTCTAACAAATCAGGCAGGCAGGCTAGATATTAGGTCGTCATGAGAATATCTAGGGGCCTTGGCTATGGCAAACTCCTGGCTGAGATCATACAAAAGCAGTTCAATCTGGTACCAGAGATTTCCTGGCTTCTGCAAGAGCTTGTGGGGAGGGTTATGGACTGCTTTTGAGGAGGGAAGTCACCCAAGTGCTAAGTTGTAGGTCAACCAGGAGGCCAGTCATATGGACTGGGGCATTGAAACACCAACCCCTCAGCCCAGAAAAGGCTGGCCAGGTGCTATATGGGTATTTAGTGTTCCTCCTGTTAATTGGCAGCTCCTTACTAATCAATATGCCAGTGTGTGTTTGAGGGCTTTCGGAGTCTTGTATATGGGAAGTAGAACCATGAGGTCTGTGTAGGACTGTCTGGCTGCCTAGCTCATGTGGCAGAGCACCCCATGGGGGGCCACAGTGGCACAGCTTACGTGGTGGAAGTTTCCTGATTTTGCAGCAGCGGGTAGAGTTGATCTGCAGCAGCAGTGGAAATTCACGTGGTCAGTAACAGCAGATAGAGAGGAATGAAGTCCACATGTTGTAGCAGTGGCTGCAGTGGCGGTGGTGGCAGCAGTGGCAGGCTATGTGGTGTCAGTCCTGCATGGTCACAGCAGCCAGCAGCGGCTACTGTGGCTGACAGTGGCTGCACGGCTGGTTGAGCTGGTTGTGGTTCCCAAAGTCTTCGGTCTTGGCCCAAATGCACCAGTGTTAGACGTCCGCATGCTGCTTAGAACAGACCACACTAGACCAAATGGTTCTAAGTGGGGTTTATTTAGGAGACAGGGCAAAGATTGGGGGGGGGGGGAGAAGAAAGATTGGAAAGAAGATGGAAGAAGAAGAGAAAGGTCAGGGGGTTCTGCCTGTTTTAATATGGGTGGTGAACTAGCTTCTCCCAGGTAAAGGTGAGGTAGCCAGGTGGATTCTGGTAGTGTATGGCACAAGTCCTGGCAACAATGCAGGGGTAGCATAGATGTGATGTCACTGGGTTTAGAGCAATGTGGGTGCTCCACTATCTACCCTCTACCACCCTACCACTCCAGTATCCCCCCTACACTGGGGCATCAAACCTCCACAGGACCATGGGCCTCCCCATCCATTGCTTTCAGGCAAGGCTATCCTCTGCTACATATGTATTTGAAGCCACAGATCTCTCCCTGTACACTCCTTGATTGGTGGTCTAGACCATGGAAGCACTAGGTGGTCCAGCGAACTGTTGTTGTTCTTTCTATGGGGTTGCAACCCCCCTCTACTCCTCCAGTCCTTCCTCCAGCTCCCCCACCAGAATCCTTGAGTTCAGTCCAATCCTCTATACTTATTAATTTTAGTTTTGTTTTTTTCCTAGTGTTTCAAATTTCCTGGATGTTTTTTGTCAGCAATTTCTTAGACGTAACATTTTCTTTGACTGTCATATCCATTTCTTTTATAGTATCATCAATGCCTAGATTCTCTGTCTCTTACTAATATTCTGTTGGTAAAGTTTGCCACTATAGTTTCTGCTCATTTTTTTTTTTAATTATTTTTTAACGAAGTAATCCAGAATTAACTCCATTTGTACTTTCTTTATTGAATCTATTTCACTTTTTAGGACTTTAACTATTTTGCTAGTTTTTCAAACCCTTGTTTTCTCTGTTTTCCTTAGGATAATTATTCAATTTCTTCAATATTTTGCTCTTGTGATTTCCTGGATTTCTTTAAAGAATTTATTTATTTTCTCTGTGAGTACCTCTACTATCTTCATACAACTGGTTTTGTTTGTTTGGTTTGTTTTGTGGTTCTTCATCTATGTTAACATACTCATGACTTGCTGTGGTAGAATAGGTAGGCTTTAGTGGGGGTGATAATACCCTAATTGTAAATTACTGTGTTTTTTCCTAGCTCCTAGGCATTTGTATTTTGGATGGTTCTACATCTTTGGTGCTGATTTCTAGAATTGTCTTTGTTGGTTGGATGTTTTGTTCCTCAGTTTCCTCTCTGATATTTTGGAGACTGTGATGACTGTTTGTTGCCCATTTGATTAGAAGAGGACGATCTGTGTGATCCACAGAGATAGGAGCAAAGAAGCAGGGAAAATTGCCAAGGGGGTTTTACTGCAGAGCTGGGGATGAAACCTGTGGTATTGGAACTGAAATAACAAAGGAAGATGACAAGGTCTGTCTTCAGCCTATCTGGATTTCTGGTGTACATAGACTGTGGTTGAGAAGGGAGTATGTACTGGAGTTGGGGGCAGAGATATAACCACGAATTTTGGGGAGGGTGGTCATTAGGGGATAGTATGTAGGATGCACATAAGATGGAGCAGAGTGAAAGAAAATCTGCAGCTGGTGTTCTGTTGCAGTGCTAGTGAAGAGACTGAGAGATTGGGTCCAGGGAAAAGGAGAGAGATGAGAAGATTTTCAGGCAGTGTAAATGGTTTGCTTAAGATATGTGGTTGAATTAGGGAAACGCTGAAATAAGGTGGAGAGAAAGATGATCCTGTAGGAGGACCAGCAGTCTCAATTAATCTGGACCCCCAAGATTTCTCAAACACTGGAGCACCAAATAGGCAGCATACACCAGCTGATATGAGGGCCCCAACACATATACAGAAGAGTACTGCCAGGTTTGTGTTCAGTCAGAGATGGTGTACTTAACTCTCAAGAGTCTGGAGGGCCCAACAAATTTAGAGGTCAGGTAGGGTAGGGGGTAGGGGGTAGAGACATCCTCATGGAGACAGTGGGTGTGTTGGAGGTATGGGATGTGGAACAGTAGAAGGATATAATTGAGAGTGTAATAAATAAATAAACAAATGAAAAAATAGATCAAATAAAATTTTAAAAAGGATATGTTCTTCACTGAACACAATTTGTTGTATAGAAATGAAACTGTTCCTATGTGGAGAAACTATTCAAAGAAAAAATATGCAGAAGTGTGATCTCTTCAATGATATAGATACTGATAACTTGTCTATATTTCAGTAAATAACTTCCACTCATGCTCATGAGAGCATCCAAAACTAAATTCATTGTTTAAAAATAAGTGGCAAATTAGGAAATGAAAGTGTTTCTATGCAAGAAGGTAAGGAGTAAGAAATGATTGTTAGGGTTGAAAATGCCCCAACTTCATATATACATGTCATATAATTATAACAGAATATTGCACAGGAAATAAAGAAATATTGTACTAAATATAAATGAGAACTTCCAGGTATTTTTTCCAGTTTCTTCCAGTTTTCAGCTTTTTCGGAGTTGGGTGGGGCTTCAGCGGTGAGAACATCATCGTGGGGATGGAGGGAGGGTGTGAAACAGTCAGAGGGTGAAACTGGAGGGGGATAATATCTGGACTGTAAAAATAGATTAAATAAAATTAAAAAGAGAAAAAGAAAAAAAATGAGAATTTTAGCTGTTTAGTTGTCTAGTTGCTTAATGACAGTGTTAATTTTCAATAATACATAGAATCCCATCTTTGAGCAACGTCAGGAATGTCATCTTTTGTAGAGAAGCACTGGTGATCTTCTCTGTAATTAAAATTTTATATTATAAATTTAGAGGTGTTTCCATTCATATCACATTGTTACAGCTTTAAGACAATTAACTTACTAGTGAAAGAATGAATATTTACCAAGAATATATAATATTGTTGTTGTTGTGTCATCTATTTTGACTGGTCAATTCCAGTTTCTGTGGTGAAGTCTTCAAAATAATATAATATTGATTCTCCAAGCAACATTAGAAATATTATACCTGTATATTATCAACAGGAATGTTTAAAAATAAGTCAATTGTAAAAATCCAAGTTAAATTGATGTTTTATTTAAGTATGTTATATTCACAGGTTATATTTTGAATTTTGTATTTTTCATTATTTTTCTGACCAAAAAAACCAAATACACTATGATAAGCCTATCTAAGTAAATTGATTCTCTCTGTAAGTCATGTCAATCACTAGTGTTGTCTCCTATTTTCTACATTGTTAATGTGATGACTGCATTTTAATACTATATATTCATTAGTAATTATATATTTTTAACAGTTCACACTAAAGTAATTTTGTTCAATTATAGAATCCTAAGTATGAAGATTAGCAATAAACTTTTACTGTAATGTATATAAAACAGTTCCCCCTACCCCCTTTTAAAATATAGCTTTTGTGTTTATTCAATTTTTAGTCTTCTCCTGTCCCCAATTCTAATGGACAAACTTCAAACTTCTATCCAACTGGCTTTTTTTTTTTTTTTTTTTTTTTTAAATTCTCTGTAGCATCTCTTTGCTATCGTTTGGAAGAAGAACTTTTTACCAAGTATTCCAGTGATGATTTTCGACTACTGCAATTGTAACTAATTTCTTCTGTTTATTCATTGTGTTATCTTCTATGGAAATATATAATATTTAGAGACTCTATATATTGAATTCTTGTCTTCCATTTCTTCTTTTTAAACGTTTTAGTTTTTGTGAACTTCAGATCATGCACACCAATACCTTTCATCTTCCCATTTCTTTGTATCTACCCTCCACTCTTGCAATCATCTACCTAAAGAAAATAAAAATGAATAATAAAAATAAATCTTGTCTTGGAAGGTGCTGTGTGTCATGGTATGTCACATAGCATCTCCTTTTGTTCACACATCTTTACTTGTAAATGTTCATTGCAATAAGCCATTGGTCTGTCTTGAGGCCTTTGGCTTATGATACACTGTCTGTAGCAGTTATCTTCCCACTACATTTGTATAAAGCTTGGCGATTGGGCTGTATGAGAGGTAGGCAGAGTGAGGAGTTGGGAGGAGAGGAAGAAGTGAAGGGGGAGGAAGAGGAGGAAGAGGAAGAGGAGGAGAAGGAGGAAAAGGAGGAAGAGGAGGAAAAGGAGGAGGAGGAGGAGGAGGAGGAGGAGGAGGAGGAGGAGGAGGAGGAGGAGGAAAAGGAGGAGGAGGAGGAGGAGGAGGAGGAGGAGGAGGAGGAGGAGGAGGAGGAGGAGGAGGAGGAGGAGGAGGAGAAAAAGGAGGAGGAGGAGGAAAAGGAGGAGGAGGGGGAGGAGAGATGAAGGAGCAGTGGAGAACCATGCATGGGTCAGGACCGTTCTGGGTAATGATTTATATCTTAAGGTTAGATATTGGGAAACAACTCTAATTGTGTGGGCAAATTGTTAATTAAGCATTTCTAAATATATAAAGCCTTTGGATAACAATTAAGCTTTAGAGTCTCATTTCTACTGGGTACCACATAGATGGCGGGAAGGTCTGGGCTCAGCCAAGCATTGTGGAAAAAACATAGCAGATTGGCAGAACCATCTCCATGCTGGCATCCCGTGGGTGTCAAGACCGAGTCTTCTGACTGGCTTGAGGCAAGGCTGCCACTTGTAGCCTCAGGCCTTACCTAGTCAGGAACATGGCGGCCTTATAACAACAAGCCGAATCGGGCCCTGCATTTATAAATATTACTGCAACACTGTCAATACTACATCCTCTTCAAGACTCCTCTTTTATGTCCTGTTTTTGGCCTGTTTCCTGGAGACCCTGCAGCTTGTGATACACAGATCTGGCTCTAGCATTTCATAGATAGAGTAGGTCTTGGGGTGGGCAAATGCAAAGCGCTGGACCTGGACCTTGGTGTGGCTGAGTAAGACAGCCTACCAGATCTCTTGCACATCTATACCACCAGGAAGAGATCTCCAGCTCACTTAATGCTGCAACCAGCAAGAGGCAGAGCTAGCTCTCCAGCTTTCATTTTGTTGAGGCCAGAGAGTACTGAATGGGATAAGTGGAGTCATTTCTCTTGTGCCTACACCACCCTCACACTCTTGGGCATGCTGGCTCGTCTGTAAACCTGCCACCAGGGTCAGCTCTACTATGCTTCCCAGGAGTAGTATAGGAGATGCTCTCCTGAATCCTGTAGCTGGTGTTACTTCTATCTAGAATGTCACAGCCAGTGAGAAGTTGGGCCAGTTCTAAACAGCCCTGGGACATCGTCATGCTTCTAGGTGGGCCTTCAGGCCAGGGATATCCACAGGGTCTTTAATGTTAATGGCAACGATGGCAATCAATGACCATTAGACATGGTCATAGACCCAGACACGTCCCCCAGAAGCAGCACTGTAAGGATATCACAATGGCCTCAGGAGGCTTGGCGGGCTACTCACATCAGTCTATCCCTCTCCATGCTTGTGTCTCTCGTTCCTCCTTTCCTCATTGTGTTAAAACCCTTTTTCTTTTTCTCCTCTTCTTTCCTCCCATCTCTCCAGCACACACTTATACATTTTAATGGCTTCCCCTGTAGTCAGGGCACAGAGCAGCTTGGCCTATGGGTATCTTTCACATTTTTTTTTTCTTTTATCTTAACCAACAGTGTTACATCATTTCTTGGAATTTTGCTTTGTTTTCTTGTCTTATTTATTTATTCTCTGTATTTTGCTTAGACTTTCTGGTGATCAAACTGATTGACTCACACACTTACTCATGCTCTAGTAACTTTCAAACCTGAGCAATAGGCTCAGATTCAAATTTGGTATCAGTCTAACATGTTTATCTGCATCTGGCTCGATAGACACAGCAACCCCATACATTGATGCATTTTTTCATGATATGGAGAACTATCAATAGGCACAAACATTTACATATGGTTCACATTTTTTATCTTACATTGCTTTTGTCATTTAAATATATTTGTAGTGTGAATGTATTTCTTCTAAACAATATAAAGACTTCCATAACACAAAGAAGACATTTTTACAATTGACATAAAATTTGTGGCTCATATTGGAATATCGAGAATAAGTTAGAGAAGATTTTAAATACATCATCATTTTGTTTTACCTCCAGGGAAAAAATGCTTATTATCAATATTGATAACTTTCCTGATTACTTCCGGGATATTTCCTGGTGTATTTGTGGTACTTTGAATGGGGCTATTTCTTCATTTTTAGTATTTTATTTGAGGAGGATTTTTTACTTGTTTATATAAGTAGAGTCTGATTATTTAAATACTTTGGTTTATACATAAAATTATCTTGTAAATTTGGATATAGAATTGTTATTTATAAATTTCCTTTGAGATAATATTCCAGCATTGAGGGAAGCTATTCAGCTCCAGAAATAAACAACTCAAAGGCTTTCAGGAAGTCTCTGAATTTGAGCAGATCTTCTGAGCTCTTGCTCATCAAATATGATACCAAGAGGGCCTGATGAGAGAGACACTCATATAGGTTTAGCTGCCTGAAATGAACAATCTGAAACTTTCTGCTTTATTATCTGAACTTTGGAAGTTCACTCTTTACTTTTCCTTCTAAGAGTTTCAGACAATTGGGTTTTATGTTGAGGTCCTTGATGTATCTTTAGTTGAGTTTTGTGAAGAGATAAAGATCAATATTTTTATTTTTTTTCTTTTTGCATGGTGATATCTTGTTCTACAAGAACTAATTGTTAGGGATGCTGTGTTGTCATCTCAAAAATATCAAGGAATTTTAACTACATGCTGTTGTGGATGGGACCAAAGCAATACAACCTCAGTTGTATTACTTTGATGTGTTCTGTTGTATTTTGTTCTTGTGAAAGCTCCATGCTATTTTTATTAGTATGTTTGTAGTGAAACTTGAAATCAAGTATGTTGATACCTTCTGTGATGTATTTTTGTTCAAGATTGATTTAGCCCTCCTTGGACATTTGTGGCTTTATATAAATTTTGAGATTATCTGCTCTATGTCTGTGAAGAAAGGTCATGGTGTATTGATTAGAATCTCACTGAATCTGTAAGTTGCTTTTAATTTGATGGATAATTTTGTAATACTGGTGATTTATTCTTCAGTGTCTTAATATTTTTTGTTATGAGACTTATTTTTCCTCATTTACATTTATTTCTAGGTTTTTGTATTATTTTCCTTTATTGGTACACATGTGTGGCTATTTTTGAATGGGGTCTACTTCCCTGATTTTATGTCCAGGATGTTGTCATTTATATATTAGTTTTTATGTATTAATTTTTTATCTTGTCACTTCGTTAAATCTATTAATCAGCTGTAAGAGTTTGGAGGTAGGGAGTCTTTTACTTTTACATGTGGAATCATATTATCTACAAGTAATATTTGTTTACTTTCTCTTCATTTGTCTTACTTTCTAGCTAAGGCTTCAAGTACTGTGTTGAGTAAGAGTAGAATGATTGGAAACCCTTGTCTTGGTCCTAATATTACTGGGAACACTATGTTTTGATTAATTTACTATTATAGGCCCGTGGTCTTGTGAAAGCTTAATGCCCCAGTGTAGGAAAATGCTAGGTTGGAGGTAAAAGGGGGTGGATGGGTGGGTGGAAAGCACCCTCATAGAAGCAGGGGAAAGGGAAATGGGATAGAGGGTTTCCAGAGGGGAAACCAAGAAAGAGAATGGCATTTGAAATGTAAATAAATAAAATATCTAATAAAAATAAAATAAAGCACACAGGAAATATTATTTGATTACAGACAAAAACAAACAAACAAACAAAAAACAAAACCATTTAATTATGGCATCCTGCCATTTTGCTGAAAGTATGGATAATATCTACAAGCTTTCTGTTGAAATGTATGTCACCTCTTATACAGAATATAATATAATTTGCAAATAATAAAAAAAAGAAATAATGGTTTATTATATTATATTGATGTAATACACTATCCTCCCTATCCTTTTATGACCTTTATTGTGAGGAGATAAAGGTTTTGTCAAAGCTCTTTTCTGGATCTACTATAATTTTCATGTGATTTTTCCTTCTATGTTATTTTACCTGATCGATAACATTTGCAGATTTATAGATGTTTAAACATCCTGAATCTAAGGAATGAAACCTAGTTGTTAGTGATAAGCTTCCTTATTGATATGAATTTTAATTCAGTTTTGCTATATCTTATTGGATATTTTTACATCTACATTTGTCAGAAAGATCAATCTATAATATTTTTGCTATTGTGGGTTCATCTGCTTCTGATATCAGGGTATTATTGATATAAAAGCTTTTCTTGCTTTTTCATTTTTATAAGATAATTTTAGTATTCTTGCTGGGCAGTGGTGGCACATGCCTTTAATCCAAGCCCTTGGGAGACAGAGGCAGGCAAATTTCTGAGTTCGAGGCCATCCTGGTCTACAGAGTGAGTTCCAGGACAGCCAGGGCTACACAGAGAAACCCTGTCTTGAAAAACAAAAACAAAAACAAAACAAAAAAATTAGTATTCTTAGTGTTAATTCTTTTATATTTGTATAAAATACTGCAGTAACTTCATCTTTTTCTGAACTATTTTTATCTGGGTTATTTTTTGTGAATTCATTTTTACTTTTTATGTATGCTAGTCGATTGTACATATGTATATTCATCACATGCCTACAGCTCCTCCCAAGATGAGAAAATGGGTAAAATACCCTAATACTGATGTTATACTAGTTGTGAGGAACAGTATTTTTGTCCTCTGGAGATTGAGTAGAATATTCTGTTTACTATTAAGCATCTCCTTAGCCTTAGGGTAATATACATACATTTTTTATTACTGCTTCAGGCTCATTAATGGTTATGTGCCTACTAAAATCAGATTTTTATTTTTGTTTGATTTTATATGTTTCATGACTCTCAAAAATATTCTTTTAAATATTAAAAAAAATTTTTAACACAGGTTTCAAAATGTGTCCCTTTGATTGCCTTAATTGTGTCTTTTATAATGTCTACATCTTCATTTCTATTTTTACTGATTTGAAACTTCTTTGTCTTTTTTTTTGTTAATTTACCCCCAACAGTTTGCAATCTGGTTTCTTTTTCAAACAACCTAACCAATATTTTATGTGATTTATATATTTTTTTTGTTCTTGTGATTTTTTTCTCGACTCTATTTTATTAATTTGGGTCTTAATTTAAATTGTGCCTTCCCACATACTGTTTTGGAAGTTGTTTTTTCTTGTTTCTCCAAGGGCTTCAAGTGAACATTTATGTTGTTAATTTGAGATCAGTTACATTTTTAAATATATACTGATATCCAAAAACTTCCCTTTATAGATTGCCTTTTTATAAGTCAAAAATTTATTACTTTGCTTTAATTTTTATTGAATTCCATTTCTTCTTTTCTTTCTTTCTTTCTTTCTTTCTTTCTTTCTTTCTTTCTTTCTTTCTATCACACTTTATTAATCTTTTCATGACCAATATATCACTTACAAGTGCACAGTTTAGTTTCTGAGTCTTTTCTGTAGTTTCTATTGTTGTTGTTATATAGCTTGATTCCATATTATGAAATTGAGTGAAGATTATAATTTCAATTTTCCTATATTTGCTGAGACTTGTGTGATTCCTAATATTTTGGTGAAAGTCCTACTGTGTGCTGAAATGAATATAGTCTTTACTGAATTATTGAGATATTCTGTACCTATCTCTTACTTCTATTGGATTCAATATATCTTTGAATAATTTTGATGAATCTAATATACCTATGATTACTTTTATTCAGATGAGTGATATATTGGTAAGAGTGGAATGTTGAAGTCATCTGCTGTCACTAGTTTGGGTTTCATTTTTTAATTCTCTGATATTTGTATTCTGAAATTGGATGTGTCTTATCATCAAATACTTAGAATTGTAAGATAAGTGATAAAAAATGTGACTTTTCTTATCTCTTCTAACTGTATTGAAGTATATTTGTCACCTATATGATCATGTCTTCTGCTTGATTTTCTTACAGTGTGTTTTCATTTTTTATCCTTTAGCTCAACAGTGTAGCTTGTCACTGATTATAAGATGTGTTACTTAGAACTAAGAAAATGCTAGAATTTGACTTCTAATCCATTGTGCTAGTATATGTCTTTTCATTAGTTAATTGATATATATATATATATATATATATATATATATATATATATATAGTGACTATAAGGTGATGGTAGTCAGAGGCAAGCAGACTCAAGGGTCTGGTGTGGCCTGAATTCAATCTGAATATCTAATGATGTTTCTTAATTCTAGTAATTTTTTTTTATTTTCTTGCAAATTACCATTATTTGTTTGTACAAATGTTGATTTTTAAAGTCATTAAATTACATTTGATTATTTCATTTGTCCCATTCCTTTTTTCTCTTTTCTTTGTATAATTTTTGATAAAAAAGAACTAAATATTTGATCTGGAACTGAGTTCAACACTCAAGGTAGGAATTTGCATTTTCAAAAGTGACACCAGTATACAATTTGTCATGTTCTTCAATGGCATATTGAAGAAATAATCATATGTTATCTTTGCTACATATTAGTTTCTTTAAAAACTCATATGTTATAATTTTCCACATATTCGTTCTTTGCTAGAACAGAAATATTGTAACATATATTTACTCCTCTAAAAATAATTATGTTTATTTGCTATTCATTTTACAGAATCCTCTAATGCAATGTGACCATATTCTCAGTTACTCTTTTTCTTTAGCATTGTAAGATAATCCTACAAGATATTTTAAATATGCCTATATAAGTGCCATTTTGACATTGCTTTTGTTCTTATTTACTTATTTCTTTAGTAAACATTCTTGGTTGCTGTAATATAGCTTTTACTGAAAGCAAGATAAGGAAAAAAAAAAGATTTTGGTTGCCATTACTTTGGCTTCTCTGATGAGAACAGCTGCTTGAGTTTCTGCTTTTTTCCTGAATTTTTTATAATTGCACATGACTTTGATACAAGATATAACTATGATCAAAGGCCAAGCTTCATTTGAGGAAAATTATAGACTTGTGCTTCTGAATACATAGACTGCATTTGTAAATGCACTTCAGCACATTCTTTTTAAGTGGGGCATTTCTGATCTGATCCCCAAGGGTGTACGATTCTTCTACCAGGTAAAAATGTATGTCAAGAGTCTCTGAAATAAGCCTACTCTGGCAATTGTTGAAATTTGAATGAGAGTTGAAATGAGGTGAACATAGTAATAGAAAAACAGAAAAGTTGGAGAAGAGCTGGTTTCCCTGGAGATTCCATATTGACTTTCCATGTGACTTAAAAATCTGATGTCTCTGCAATTATAAAAAAGGGCCCTTAGGGACAAAACTTCGCTGTCCTAGCAGGATTTATGTTTTGAATGATTTAACTGGGACAACTTCTAAATACTATGTGAAACTAGGTTGAAACTAATGGGTATTAGCTACACTTATTTTAGTTCTAACGCAATTTAGTACTTTATAGAAAGCATGATAGAGTACTTCATGAAAAAATATAAAGCTTCATAGGATGCTTGGATATTTTCTTGCATCACAGATATATGCTTTATCAGTTACATTTATTGATTTTTCATTATGTCAAGATATTAAAAAATTTATATTGGAGTGGTATAAGCAATGTTTAGCATTATTTTCTGAAGTTTCAATATTAAGCATTTTTAAAAAGTCTTAGCATTTATTAGAGTAACTTATGTAGCTCATTTCATTTAAAGCAGGGATCTAATAAATACAAAAATATCTCATATTATATGTCATAATTTAAAATACAGTCAAATAATATAATCAAACTACTCATAAGTGTCCATTTCATTTTTTAGATGGTAAATAATTTATGGCAATATCAACTTATTCTCATTTTGTTGCCTTGTATCCTCTTCTAAAATATTAATACGATGTTACTTAATTAACCATTAAGTTTCTTTTAATCTTGTATATATTAGCTAAATAAAAATAAGTATAACACATATGTAAGTGCTTACCTGTATATGTTTATGCTCCTCTCTATATAAATATATCTCGCACTATAGCCTCTAAAGACTGTTTTTTATCTTTATATTTTCCATAGTTTACATATTCTTTATTATACTCAGACATTTGCATGTACAAAATCTGTTGCAATTTCATGATTCATTTCTGTAGTATGAATTCTTGCTTAAGAAATTATTTGCAAGATTGATTAAATGTTACCTTGCCCCACCTAGGAGTGATAATTAACTGGTGAGTTACATAAACTCTAAAGTTACAAGTTGGTCCTTTTATTTTTGTACAGGCAGTAAGCTTTCCCAAATTATAGATTGCCTTTGTGAAGTTTCATTTGATTCAACCTTATTGGTTCTCAATAGCTGAGTAACCAATGGTTATGTCTTAGTGCTCCTATGTTATCATTTGTTTTAATACTTCATGCCACCAAAAAATGCTTAACATGTTGCTTGAGGAAAAAGCATTATCTTCCAGGCTATGTCTTATTATATAGCCTTCTTCAAATTCTAACTTAGTTTTAGATAATATTTTGTTTGTTCTTTAATATATATATATATATATATATATATATATATATATGCAGTGCATTTTTATCATACCTACTCCCATCTCCACCAGTCTCTCCAGATTCTCCCGTAATGCATCTTTCTCCTAATTAAATATCCTCCTTGATTTGTTTTAATAATAATTTAACTCATAGAGTTCCATTATTGCTGGTCATATATTCATCAATCTAGGACTAGCTATTAGAACATGGCTGACTTACCAGTGAACACTCCACAAACAAAATTGACTCTTCTTCTCACTACAATTCATCAGTTGTCAATAGCTCCTCAGTTGGAAGTACAGGCTTGGTAGTACCTCTCCTATCCAAAGTGAAGTTTTTAAGTGACTTTTCTCTGTGACAGTTCATGTATAGGTGATCACATATGCTATGAGATTATGCATGTAGCTGCCATACCATGACGAATAAGAAGGTTTGCTTATCTGCTGCTCCCTCTCCTGTTCTATTTAACACCTCTTTTATGGTGTTCAGATGGAAATGTTATAAGTTTCCCATTAATTGGTGAGCACACACAATTTCAGAACTCTAAAATGTTCTTAATCTCTGTGACAATGATTGCCCCCTTAAAAAGACGTTTCTTTCTGATCAAAACTGAGTATGGTATGTACCTATAGTCAATAAATACAATTCAGAATGTAGTTTGATATCAAGACCTTTTGCCAAAACAATAATAGTAGTTTGTCACTATTAATAAAGCCAATGACCTCTGTAGCCATGTTATTTTCTATCCAGAGTTTGTAGGTATGAAATACAATATCATGCCTCAAATCCAATCACAAAATGGTTGGGTACTCCATAGAGGTCATCACAGTAGTTTCCCACTGGTCACAGTTTGCCAAAGAAATCAGTATTGTAGCTTGCAAGGTCAATTGATGGGCAATACAACTATTGTCTTTTCTCCTCAGCAGCTTGTATAGTACCTTGTAGCACTGTGAAAACCAGTTGTGAAAACCACTGGGAAAATAGAGATTGACTGCTCTGTGTCCTGCAGCCACAATGTGGGTGTCCTCAACAAAAGATACTATATAGGCGTTGTTTCAAGTGAAGGGTAAGATAGTCTATTTCATTCTAGGTGTTCCCGGAGATACTTTGAATAACAATAAAAATTACTTGGAGAAGTAACACATGCTTTTTACTATGTTATATGTTCAATAACCTGTATGTTCATCCATGTGCAATAACTTTGTTTAAACTCGCTTTTCTTTACATCTTTAATCAGATCAAAATAGTGGGCTATCATAAATTTTTATTATAAGACCTTAGTTTTCTTTAATCTATTTTCTATTCTTTCAACCATTCTTCTTCCTCCATACACACTTATAGTTTTATTCTAGTATTTTCTTCTATTTTTCATAGCACATCTATTCATATCAAAACTGAAACATCTTTTTCCTCTTAAGCATGATGTTTAAAATTAATGAGTCACTACCAGTTTTACTCAGATATGTTTTGTTCCATTTCTTTCTTGTTAGAGTAGGATATTTTGGCAATGATGAGGTGTTTACATTATATCATCCAGATCAAATGACATAGAGCAATTTAATTTAAAGTAAGTAAATAAATCAAAATTTTTACATTTTTGACTCCACATAGTAAATATTCTTATACAAATACTTTATTGAAAAATTTAAATTCCTTTGCAATAACTCAATAAATATTAAAATAAATTAAGCTAGACTGTGCTGCATGGCACAGAGCTGTATGTACAGATACCAGGAAAGGTGAGGGACCTTGAGTTCAAGGATTACCAGGAACCACAGAGAAAGATCAAGGTCCACATATACAACTTAGTAAGACAGCATCTCAAAATAAAAAAGAGCATTAAGGAGGGTGAGCATATACTCAGCTGTAAAGGACTTTATTACCATTTATTAGGGACTAGGTTCAAGACCAACTTACAAAACAAACAAACAAACAAGCAAATAAACAGTGAGTTGCTACAGAGGGGCTCTGTATAAGAAGACATGTCATTACCAGAAGACATGGGTTATTTAGTAAATATCCCATTGTACACAATATTTTCCTACAAGTTACTAGCCAGAGAGGCCCCAGATGCCTTCAATACAACACAGATTATTTATATTGTCTTTTGCTTACCCAACATAACTACATACATAATAGAATCCTCTTGCTGAAGACACTGCCTACTTTTGATATAGAACAAAATAATTGTCAATCCTGGTGAGCTTTACTAGTGCCAGAAGATGCTATCCAGACTTTTTTGGGAGAAAAGATATAAGTGGCCTTACCCATCACTGTAATTTCAATTGTGGATTTTAACCATGATTACTCAATTTTTATATTTGATGTTTTAAATATAATACATTTTGATAAATATAAAATGACACTATAAGGACTATATATATATATACAAAACCAAAAATCTATGATTGTGAATGCTAGAAAATTGTTATAAATGGTGTCATTAGAGCAGAAAGAAATTGCTTAATTTAAGTAGTGACTGACAAAGCACAGCTACTTGAAGTGAGTTAAACTGTTGAACTGATTTTTTTATTGTCCAAATCAACTATATGAAGGACTGCCCCACAAAAAATATAATTTTACTTTTTCTCTTTGTTTCAAGCATGGAAAATGAATAAAATAAAAATAGTATTTTAAATAAAAAACCATAGAGTTTGAAATATTTTTCCAATATCTAAGAAATTATAAGAGTTTTTTGTACCTTGTACCATCTGTGGACATATGGAATTTCTCAAGAGAACTAAGAGTAGACTCAGCAAGTTCATGATGCTTTCCTATTTCACAATAATCTTGGTTTTCTATTGCTTCCAAAACATCTTCCCACAGGTAATATATAAAAAACCAATCAATCAAACAAAACAAAACCAATGCACAAACAACAAACACTTATCTCAGAGCTTTTCTGATCTGCAGTACAATTAAAAGGTTCCTTGTTTTGGTCTCTCTAGTCTTCCAAGACAGAAATCAAGCCGCATTCATTTGGAAGAAGTTCTAGTGATGAATCTGATATCAACACAATTGAGGTTTCTGGCTGGGCTATTTCTGAGGACATCGAACAAATACCTTATTTTCTTCCTAGTTCTAAAACGGGGTAATCTTTCTACAGAAAACTACTGAGTTTCTTCCCGTATTTTTCATGTGAGAGGAATCTCCTCCTTTCATCTCTATCACAGTTCTTATTGCCACATTTCGTTCTAAATTCTAACTCAACAATGTTTATGGCTTTAAAAGTCATGTAAGTTTAGAAGTCTGGTCTGTTGGGGATGGGGGGAGGTAGAGACATCCTTGTGGAGACAGAGGGCAGGGAGGAGGTATAAAATGGGGAACAGTCAGAGGATGGACCTGGAGGTGATAAAATCTGGAGTGTAAAAAAAAAAGATTAAATATTTTTTTAAAGAAAGAAAAAATTGATTTCTCTTAACTGGAAAACAGCATAATACTAATGTTTAGAATCTGTATCCTTGCTATGTTAGCAAGTGCCACTTGCTATGTAATACACCATTTTCATTGGTTCCTGAGACATTTTCCTGAGGGTAAAAATGGAACAAGAAAAGCAAAGGGGCTATTTTACCTACTAAACTACTGGTTTAATACTTTCATTCTGATTTAATATTAATTGTTACACTTTGTTACTTGATATAGAATGGAAAAGATGTACTTCTAATTTTAAATACATAGAATCCACCAAAAAAAAGTGAACAACTGAAGAAAAATAATGCTAAAATAATTGAGTAATTTTCTTAACTGATGTTGCCAAAGTATTAGTGACAGTTTAAAATGTACAGGTTGATAGTTTTAAACTAAACTTATTAACTTATTTTGTGAATCCTGCCTCCGATTATCATTGGCCTCTTGTGTCTTGTATATATCTATACATTTGTCCATATCTGTACATGTTTGCAAAGTAGCAATTCTTCAGGTGTAGTAGAACAGAAGAACATTTCTTTTCAAATGCAGTGCTTATAAAAATTGAATTAACTGATTGGCTGGCTGGCTCCTTGCCTGAAATTCTCAATGCATAATTTAATGACAAGGTCTACCTGATTTATGAAATGTTCCCAATGTCATTAATCTATATGATTTATATAAGTAATTATTTCTAAATATTTTATCAAAATATATCCATTCGACACTTGTAGACCCAACAACTTTTTACCATATTTTCATTATTCTAAGTTAAAATATGTGACTAGTTGTTCACTAGATCTACTGTTATATTTTTGAGACCATTCAAAAATAATAAAGGTTTCAGTTTTTATGAAGTCAACTATGTGATTTGTATCTGGGCAGGGAGGTAACTACAGTACACATAAGCAACATCTTATTGTGTTTATTAGAAGGAATAATAATGCCAGTTTTTCTAGAAAACATGGAAATTATATTCTGAGCAAAAATAAGCCTTGCACTCAAAGACTGTAGGCCATGTATTTGATAATTTATATGAGTAAATCATACTGTAATTGTAATAATTTCCTCACATAATGATATAAGAAAGATTACTTCTACAAGATATATGGATTGACAATTGGACGGTTTTCTTTGACCATTACACTGAACACTAAGACATTGTCAATGTCTTATTTTTATCTGGCATCTTTGTTAATATGTTCAGCCTGTGCTACTGTTATTGAATTTAGTAGTGCCTCCTTACAGTGATGTCAGAAGTAGGAAACTCTCATCATCTTGTATCTTATTTATTTTGTCTTCACATGTTTTTCCTTCAGTGTTACCCATAGCCTAAGGCTTTTGATTTTCACTTTCCCTTAGAATGTATTTCTTAAGAAAATAGGTACAAACTCAGATATCTCAGAGAAATAACTGGCATCCTTTTTGAATCTGTGCAGCAAGTTGAATGTAATTGTCAGTAATAGATTTTCTATTAAAAGATTCAAAATCAGAACTTGAGGGCAAAAGAGATGCCTTAGCAGTTAAGAGAGTTTGTTGTTGTTGTGAAGAGTTGATATTCAGTTCTTCGAAACTATGCTGTGAGGCTAATAGCCACATTAAGGTCCAGGACATCTGATAACTTCCTGTAACTTCTAAAAGCATGCACACAAAGAATCAAATACACATAAACATTATAAATAAATAAATATGTATATGTTTACCTTTATAATACATACACACATATATATGTATATCACACACACACACACACACACATATATATATATATATATATATATATATATATATAGAGAGAGAGAGAGAGAGAGAGAGAGAGAGAGAGAGACAGAAAGAAGGAGAGAACAGATGATAGATAATAGATATAGACAAATAATAGTACATAAAATATCTTTGTAAAATTAGGAAATAAATTGCCTTCTATTGCACATTCAAAAATAATTTTTAAGATTAGCATAATATTAAAAAGAAACAATGAGGTAACTATGTAGTCCATGTCACAGTTCAAAATGAAAATCATACAAATAATATCAACTTTGATAATAATTGAAAATGAGACCTATAAAAGATATTTAAACATTAAAGATGTGGATGATTATATAACAACAAGATCAAGACAGACAGAAAGTTAACTATAAGATAACACTGATGCAAAGGCTAGCTAAGTATAAAATGTCTCATCCACACAAAAAAAAAAATAGAAACGAAGTAAGATAATATTAAAGTAAAGATGGACATGGATGATGTGAAAAAAAAAAAACTTGAAAACTTATAAAGGTCTTTCTTCTGGTCTCTGGGCTCATAGGCACACAAGTGGCATACACATACATTCTGGAAAAACAGTTATGTACATGAAAACTAATCTTTAAAAACATCATTTTGAACCACTTTTGACAAATTAATTGGTTTTGGTATGAACAATTTGTGATGTGATGACTTCATGTGTAATATTTATACACTTTTTGAAGCGAATATAAACAGTAACAGTCTAAAAAACCATTAAAAGTATCTCAGAATCACTAATTTTGAAACCAAGTTTTGAAAGAAAGAAAGAAAGAAAGAAAGAAAGAAAGAAAGAAAGAAAGAAAGAAAGAAAGAGAAAGAATACAATTCATATTATGTCCTATCTTTTCCCTGAGCCTTAAGTGGGTCTTCCAAACACAAAAGCACTTAGCCAAACATATAAACCAACAGACAAAAGCTCTACTGGGGAGAATTTAATTTTAGAACAGAATAAACACAGACTAATTACTTATGTTTGCTCTAAAATATGGAAAGATAATACTATCCTGAGTATTTTTTACATGATATTCTTAGAAGTCTATATGTGGTTAAATTTCAAAGCTGTTATGTAAATTCTATATAAATTTTATCACCTATATGATGCTAGTATTTTTTTCAAACTATTTACATATTTGAAGCTTACAATCAAATCATGTATTTTATTGATTTTCCTCTTTGTTGATTTATTATTATTAAATATGCTCTAGGATCAATATCAAAGCAGCTTATCACCATGTTACCAAAACATCCTTCTTGACACCTAAATTCTACTAATGTGACATCACTAATTATTTCTTTCCATATATCAAATTTCCTTAGGAACTTCAATTGTATTTAGATTTTAAAATGTGAAATCAATTGTCTTCATTTTAGCTGTCATATCTGCTAAGCTGAAGACAATTTGAATTTAAATGCAGACATACAGAACAAAGGATTAATTAGACAATGCTGAGTATTTCTAGTCTACTGTATTTAAACTTTATCTTTAACACAGATTAGAGAATTAATATTTTCAATTAAAATATAAATCAATATTTGTTTAAAAAGACACATTCATTAATACAAATGTATTGGTAAAATAAACTTATTGTTATTTCATAATAATATTTTTCATGAGGCTTATAGTTTGTTTAATAAGCATTGTATTTACATGAATAATCCCTGTAATTTTTTATACATCACAAAATTAAAAATAAACCAAACAAAGAATTTCTATAAGCTAACTAATAAATGTATAAAAAATTATATAGTCACAGATCTATGGCTCTCGTTTCTCTTATCCATATATTTGTCTCTAAGGCTGCTGAATAATTTTTCTGTCTTAATGGAGGACACATTTTCTTCTAGGTACCACACTGATAGTCTGTGACCTTACTATTATTAGGTTAGAGTTTAATCAAGTCATCCTTCCTCTTTGGGGATTAACCATTATATTTTAGTTGGATGTTGTGATGTATCATCAAGTGTTCTTTATTTCTGACACTATAGCAAGTCTTTTGAGACTGAATAAACCATGATCTTTCTTTTGACCTCCCCAAAATAGTGAAAAGTATGCTATTGATACAGTAAAATCAATATCATAATATCATTTTATAGAGTTTTATTCTATTGGCATGTGTCCTTCCCTAAAGTAGCTAATTAGAAATGTACTAAAGTCATTTGTATAGTAATATCTCTTGACCACTATGTTTTCTGTATGTGTGAAAATGGATCGTTGCATAACTGAAAGGGGTCATTGAAAAGTAAAATTGGGAGCTGGAGAGATGGCTCAGTGGATAAGAGCACTCACTGCTTTTCCAGAGGTTCTGAGTTCAATTCCCAGCAACCCCATAGTGGCTTACAATCATCTGTAATGGAATCTGATGTCCTCTTCTGGTGTGTCTGAAGAGAGTGACATTGTACTTACATACATAAAATAAATAAAATAAAAAGTCACAATTTGTGTTAACAAGACTTATTCAAACAAAACTTACCCAAAATAAAAAATAAATGTTTAAAAAAATAAGAAAAGTGAAATGTTCAAGTCATAGGTCATATTTAGGGATATATATATATAAACTATAAAGAATATGTGGGAGAGTGTGAAGAGAATGAGAGAAAAGGTAAATGTTGTAAATAGAATATAAAATAATTTGTACAGCATGTATAGTTATGTTTCTACTCTCACTCTTGTCAGGTCCTTTCCAGACTAGATGTTCAACCTGTCCTGTAGCAATTGAATACTCAAAATTCATCATACATCATTTATATAATAGAGTCAGTCAAATATCTACTTTTGGAAAGTTTCAATTAAAAATAAACAGCAGGGCATTATTATGGTCTATGAATAAAATAATCAATAATAGTTATAATTATAAAACTAAAATATAATTCTAGATATTGAAAAATGATAAACATAACTAAGGATGTAAAATATTCAAACAAGTGTAAATTGAATAAAATACAAAAAACATCTTTTTTAAACAAGAACTAACAAATGGGTCAATGAGATGGTTCTACAGCAGAAGATGCTTGCTACTCCAGCCTGGCCATCTGACTTTGATTTCTGGAAATCCCAAAACTTTCACGGGAAGAACCATCTCCAAATGTTAGCATGCAGCAAGCATACACAAAAATATACATGCAGACACACATACACACACACACACACACACACACACACACACACACACCACACACACAACACTGCAGATATATACATAAAAATAATTAAATAAAATAAATGAAAAAAAGAAAATCATTAAATTTTTAATAGCATTGCAAAGTATTATGGAGTAGATACTGGTATTTATAATTAAGATGTTAAATTAAATAAATAAATAAATAAAATAGTAAATAAACCAATCAACCCAGAGTACACGCTTCACTGTGTGGTTCCTTACGCTGGAAACAGAACAGATGAGGAAGAGGAAGTAAAGTCCTAGGCTTTGCTGAATAAAAAGCCTGATCCTCCTCCCTAAAAACCAAACAAGCATAAAAAAAATAAATAAAAATCATGTGAGGACATTGTGAGACACCCATAGAAATTTAATCCTGACCTTAAAATGTAAACCAAAGCCAAAACCAAAACAAATCCAAAACAAACAAAAACATATACCACGCTCCTCTTATTTATTTATTTATTTATTCATTCATTCATTTATTTATTTATATATAGTAAATCGATACTTAAAATTTCCACTGTGAGTTATTCTGTAGAAGATCTGAAATAAAAGATTCTCAAGTCTGACACGGCCTGGAAAAGTCTCTGGAATGTGATGACATTAAAAGCCTGCTGTCTGATGAATCCAAGGATGGCTCTCCTAATTTGTAAAGGCCTGGAATCCAGCAGCTACACAGCCCAAGAGACTAGATGTCTCATCAGACACAATCAGCAACTGGAGTCACAGAAAAGTCCTAAAGAGCTGCCGGTTTCAATTAAAAATAAACAGCGGGGCATTGTTATGAAAAGCAAAACTGTTGCTGATGTAAACACTGTCCAGAGCAAAAGGTCAACAAAGGAAAAGGGAACTGCAGAAGCCACAGGTGGCACAGCAGAGGCTGGGGTTCCAGGCACTAACACAGGAGGCACAGGCATCAGTGGAAATGAGAGTCCCTTACAACCCTCGGGGATCTGAGATTAAAAGTGAGTTTGACGTGGTTATAACAAAACCACGATGTGAGCTGGGGTCTTAAAATAGTGAATATGAATATTTGTTCCTCTTTCGGGGAACTCAGGTTTGATTTTTAGTATCCATATGATGTCTCACAGCCATCTGTAGGTCTCATTAGATCCAGTGTCCTCTTGTGCACTGTGAAGGCATCAGGCAGATATGCTCTGACTAATATAAAGGTGAAATACAAAATAAATCTGAAATTGACAAATAAAAGGAAATAGGCAAAAAAAAAAAAAGCAGAAGTTATTTCATTTAGAAAAAGTAAGGTGAAAAACCAAAAGAGAGAATGTAGCAGAACCTGAGTTCTCCACAGGCCGTGGAGCAGGCATTGCAGCGTTGCTCAACAATATTACTGTTGTGCAACGACAGTCCTGTTTGTTACTGCTACTGATGCCATACCTCAATCTTAAATTACCATTAGTACAGTCTTTGTACAGTGAACTTTATTTCTGTGCTGTTAACATGAGGTTGCATTTGTTACGTGAAGCCTATTTTATATTGAAAGTGGTTTCTATGCGACCTCAAAATTATTAAATCTTAGAAAGCTAAATTATGTTTACTTATGTGGCCAGTTTTCTATGAAGCGTCTCATTTTTTTTTTTTTTTTTACAGATTTCTGAATTCCAACCATTCCTTTTACAAGTTTCAACTCAAGATCTTCCTTTTGAGATATAAGTAAATAAGAATTTTTAGTCTTTTAGTAATAATGGCTGACCACTTTTCTGCCACGTTGACATTTGCTTATTTCATTTTCATTTTTAAAGTAAATTTCAATGAGACTCACTTTTTTCGATTTTCTAGTTCACAAAACAGAATCAATCAAGAAAGTTTGCTTAAAATAGTGATAATGAGGAGATCATGTGTTTTTCTTGATAAATGAGTCATAGTCATCAGTGATTTCCAAAAAAGGTCAAGAGAATCAGACGGGAATTAAAGATATCCAGCGCTAAAATAAAAAGCTGTATTTATTCTCCTCGAGGAACTTTTGTCTCGTTTTTTTTACTACTTATATAAGCAGAAATGAGTGTCGTCATGTTGATTTGAATACAAAACTTTATACTTAAAACTGGTAAGAGATTTTTTTTTTTTAAGTAGTAGAATGAAAGCTGATGTTTCTGTTATTTCTGATATGGTCTGATATTTCTTTCTGTCTTGCATCATGGGGCTTTTCTGTAAAAGCCTACCCTGTTGTTTAAGTATGCAATCTATGTTAATACTTTGATGGGAGCCAGGTTCCCTCATCTCAGCCTGTTCTCTGAAGTATGCTGAACCCATTTCTACTAACTCCTGAATATGCTCACGAGTTCACTTAATGACTGTCCCTTAAACTGGATCTCTTCTCTGGATAATCTCACCTTCCTGTTAGGGCTTCTGTAAGTCCCAGATAGACTATAATCACTGCAACAGTTACATCTAATTAATGACAGGAAGAGGGTATGTTGTTATCAAAATGTGGTGTGCTTCCTGTTGCTTTCCTATCTCAGGCCAACTGAGTGAGCAGACTGCCCTAGCTATAGCATCTTTTTTGTTGTTGTTGTTTGTTTGTTTCAAGGACACTCCTGAATCCTTGATCATGTAGGCAATACACCCTCCACCATCAACTACAAACCATTTTTTTCAGTGCTTTCTCAATATTCAGAGTAAAGGTCACCGTTTACTCAATACACATTTCCTCTCTGTGCATCAGACTGAGCAGTCTAGTATAATCTCTAGGGTCTGCCATTTTTCCCTGACTAATTGTTTGACACTGTGTTTATTAGGCTATACCCATACATTATAACAAACATTAGTGTGTAAACATGATTTTAAAAAACAACAACCTCAATAGACTACTAGGACAAGGAAATACCAAGAGGCCTCATCCATGCACTAACTATTACAATATACAGAGGAATGCTGAGTGGGGGAATAACCTTCCCAGGGAAGAGCACTACAATTGGTTATCCAACACCAAATGCACAGCCCTCGAAACCTAATGCAAATTACACAATACACACTAAATCGGTTTGATCTAGAAACATGTATGTATATACATAAAGGCATATATCAAAAGTTAATTAAGAAAAGCTATCATGAGTGTCAAATAGAGAAGAGGGAAGTATATGTTGGGCTTAGAGGAAGAAACAGGGAAGGGAAATGATATAATCATCTGGCTTTTAAAAAAATAGGAAAGGTAATAAAAGTACCAAATTAAGACATACTACTAAAGATTTATTCCTCTTTAAGTACTGTTTACATACAGCCATGCCAAGCACACATTTCAAATAGTCTCAGTGCTGTCACAGCAAAGTCCTACACCTCAATATTTTTAAAATAATTTCCACAAATTTGGTTTTTCTCTTGTGTTGTCTTATATCCCATTGATATTCCATAAATCTTACTACTCTAAAGTGATGGACTACTCTCTGCTCCTGAGTTGTTCACTACAGTAGCTACTAGTCATTTATGGTCAATTCAGCCTTGTCTAAATACAAATCATAGCGCAAATCTGAAGCTATTTGCCTATCCAGTTTTTAGTAATTTCATCTTAAAAACAATTCTAGGTCATTACTTTTGAAAACAGCATTCAAAGAACTCTATGATCATGCTGTGTATTGGAAAACAGAGGTAAATTTATTAAAGTAGAAATGTTAGGTTTTCCTGATACCCTCTTATCTGAAAGGATGTACTTACATAATCCGTCATCACAAAAAAAAAAAAATCTCTTTTCCCTGCAACTTACCAAGAATGCTCCTGAATTGAACTTTCTTAAATGTGGAGTCTGTATCATTTAGAGCTTCAACTACATCCCATTTCTTTCTATTTTGTAATCTTCAGGTGCCTTCCTACTCCCTCCCTATCTGGCATTATTGAAATAGACTTTTCATGACCCAGACAGTCAAGGCTGGTAAAATCTTTTCCTTGCTTCCATCTTGGAGAGTTCTTGTCAATGTCAATGTTCACAGACAATAGACTGTCTGAGAGTACAAGCTTACATTTTTATTTCTTTTCTAGGAAAGTAACACATACTGTTCCCAATAATAATAGTACTAGTAGCTTACTTTGAAGTATTTTATGTTAACAATAAGATTTTTTAAAGGAAATTGTAGACTTTCTGTGGAATTTGCACATTACTTTAATAACAATTCTGTCATTAAAATTATGAATCATTACAATCCAAAATAATATTTTTAATGTAATTATTTATTAACTCAAAATGCATTATATTTTGGACCATTCTATTGTTTGATAGAGTCATGTTTATTGGAGTGATCATTGCCACAGTACCTGAAAAAAATATGCAACGTCTAAGATTCACATTTTTGGAACACAAATTGAACTTGATTTCATAGAAACAACAAAGAATAATAGATCAAAACAAGCAGGCAAATTTTGTGGCCAATTTTGTCTTTAGTAATATCAAAGGTTAAAGGAGATTTCATAATAAGCTTTCTGACTTCTGTTGTCAACTTTAACATTGTTTTTTTCTATAAAATTCACAATTTTTGCTCTAAAATGCTTGTTTATTTACTCCAGTTTTAAAAGAATATAAACAAGAATTTACATGAGAAGAGATGGAGTAATTCCTGAGTGCACGTTGACAATTAGCCTTTTTGAGATGACAATAGTCTTTTAATATCTTCGTTATTATATTTTTGGGCAACTGGCCTCATATACCTCTTTTCACCAGTATTAATTGTGAAAAATTTAAAAGATGAATATTTTATCCTGATTACTAAGTATGTGTGTATTCATCAGTAAATAAATATATCTGTGACTGATTTGGAAACATTTCTCAGATATTAGAAAATGAAAAAGTTGACTAAGCAGAACCTCTGTCATCTATCCTAACTAAAAGACTTAGTTCTGAACCTGGCTTTTTCCTTTGCTTTAGGATGAATGTCAACTGACGACCATCCACTCAAATCTTTTCTCTCAAGGTAAATAGCCAGGATTGGCTATGAGGCTATAAGTTTTCAACCCCGTCAGAAATCCAGAATGACTGAGTTAACTATAATTGTGGGAAGCACAAAGCATAGCTTCTAAAACTTAGCCAATTTATAGAGACCTCTGAACACCTGGACACTCCCTCTACTACAAAACGTTGGAGCATCTGTTCTTCCGCCTTCTGGCCCAGGATCATCTGACAGACTGGCTATTAGGACTATCTTGTACCTCACTGGTACAAATTGCCATAATTATGCTCTAATTGTATTCTGAGAGAAAAGTTTCATTTTAACAGGAAGGGTGATATGTAGGAGGAGCTAAGGTTTGAGGAGTACTGAGAGGAAGAGAAAGAGAAGGAGAAGGAGAGGAGGAGAAGAAGGAGAGGAGAAGCTAGGTGATGAAAGAGAGAAAGAGGGGGAGACAGGGAGGCAGATGTTCATGTATCTCCACCAGTCAAAGATAGTTGATATATCTAGGTTGGGTAGTGGGATACACCTCTGATTGAGCAATACCAAACTTATAAAGCCTTTGATTAACATTTTAAAAAAATGTATAAGTGCAAAAAAGAAAAGGAAGCATGGGATAGGGGTTTTCTAATGGGGTGGGGGGAATGAGGAAAGGGGATGGCATCTGAAGTGTAAATAAAATATCCAATAAAAATGAAAAAAAAAGAAATTAGGAAAGTAAAGAACCAGGTTTGCCCTACTATTGAAATTTGGATACATCGATGGAATAATTCATACACAATCTCTCTATATATAGCCTTAGATAAATTCATGTCATAGACATTTGGAACAAATCAATCAAGGCATAGAATTGCTTGTGTAAGAATAATAAATTAGCTAGACTGTGTAGTCATTCTTTTGAATAGCAAGATACTTTGCAATAATTTGAGAAATGCATAGTTGAGAAGTACATCACATATTAACACAGAAACCCAGTGATATTTCTGTTAAATAGCAAAATAGAAGTTTTTGACTATGAGTTACATATTTAATTGTATTTAAAATACAAGATTTTCTTATTATGTGTATATTTATGGATAGAGTAATGAAAGCAATGACAGTTCTCTTGTTCTTCAAATTAATTTTTTGTACAAAAATATTGAACAATCTTTACAAAAAATCCATGAAATTAGTATAAGGTAGAATCCCAGGGTCATTTAGATTTGCATTTCCCTGATGACTAAGGATATTGAACATTTCTTTAAACGTTTCTCAGCCATTCGAGATTTCTCTATTGAGAATTCTCTATTTATCTCTGCATCTCATGTTTTCATTAGTTTAATTGGTTTTGGTGATTTTAACTCTGAAGTTTATCATATATTTTGAAAATTAGCTCACTATTGGGTATAGGATTACTGAAGTCCTTTTCCCAATTTGTAGGCTACTGTTTTGTATATTGATAGTGTCCTTTGCCTTGCAGAGTTTTTTTCAGTTTCAGGTCACACTTATCAATTGTTGATATCAGAGCCTAAGCCATTGGTGTTCTGTTCATAAAATTTTCCCCTATGCCAAAATGTATGAACACTCCCTCTGCAATTAGATTCAATGTATGTGGTTTTATGTTGCAGACCTTGATTTACCAGAATGGCTGAGATCAAAAATTCAAGTGTCAGCCAGTGCTGTCAAGAATGTGAAGAAAGGGTAACACTCCTCTATTGCTCGTGGGACTGCAATCTGGTACAACCAGTCTGGAAATCTATCTGTCAGTTCTCAGAAAATTGGAAATAATTTTACCTGAAGACCCACCTATACTACTCCTGGGCATATACTCAAGATATGCTCCACTATATCTCACTCTACTATCTTCATAGCAGCCTTATTTATAATAGCAAGAAACTGGAAGCAATCCAGATGCATACAGAATAGGTTATAATTAATGGATACAGAAAACATGGCATATTTACACAATGGTTTTCTGTTCTGCTATTAAATACAGGACATCATGAATTTTGCGGGAAAGTGATGGAACTAGAAAATATCATCCCAAGTGAGGCAATCCAGAACCCAAAGGATATGCCTGGTACATACTTGCTGATAAGTGGATATTAGTCTAAAAGTACAGAGCACCCATGATATACAACACAGACCCTAAGAAGATAAACAAGAAGGAAGGCTAAAGAGATGATGCTTAAGTTCCCATTAGAAGGGAGAACAGAATAATCATGGGAGGCAGTAAGAGAGAAGGAACTTGGTGGTAAAGGGGTGGGTGGAAGAGGCAAGCATAAGACATGGGGGAGACAAGAAAGAATACCACAGGTCCAGGAATGGAAATATGCAGCTGCTGGGAATTTGGAGTTGAAGGAACCTTTAGAAAGTCCCAAATACCTGGGATGGGGTAGGATTTCAGGACTCAATGTGATTGA
Organism: Arvicanthis niloticus; assembly: GCF_011762505.2. Taxonomy (NCBI): domain Eukaryota; kingdom Metazoa; phylum Chordata; class Mammalia; order Rodentia; family Muridae; genus Arvicanthis; species Arvicanthis niloticus. The sequence continues at coordinate 59,169,649 of NC_047664.1, read as the reverse complement.
CCTTAGCCAAGATGTCCAAAAGTAGGAATATGGAAATTGAAGATGTCACTTCTAGTAGTTACTTAGGGCTCCCAGTGAAGGGATTGGATACCAACCCAATTTCAATATTTTTGACTGAAAATTGTTCCTGTCTAAAAGAAATGCAGGGACAAAAATGGAGCAGAGACTGAAGGAATGGCCGACCAGTGACTGGCCCAAGTTGGGATCTATTCCATGGGTGGGCACAAAACCCTGACACTGAGACTAAAACTATGTTGTGTTTGCAGACAGGAGTCTAGTATAACTGTCTTCTGAAATTATCAACTAGAAACTGACTGAGACAGATGCAGATACAACAAAGCATTGGACTGATGTCAGGGACCCATATGGAAAAGTAAGGGGAAGGATTAAATGAACTGAAGGAATCCTATAGGAAGACCCAACAGTGTCAGCTAACCTGGACCTCTGGGAGCTCCCAGAGACTGAGCCACCAATCAATGAGCATACATTGGCTGGTCTGATCACACCCCTCACTCCTACATATATGTAGCATAGAACTGCCTGGTCTGGCCTCAGTGGGAGAGGATGCACCTAATTTTGTAGAGACTTGATACCCTAGGGAAGGGGGATGTATTTTAAGGGTGGACCCACTCTCAGAGGCAAAAGGAAGTTAGGGGAGAACTCTGAGACAGGGAACTAGGAGGGGAGTAACTTTTGGGGTATAGATAAATTAAATAATTAACTAATAGAAAACTAAAATTAAGCAATCCTAGTAGTATAAAATAATTAACTAGATATAGAATAGGTTAATTTTGTTCTTTTTGTTGATTGTTTGTTAATTATAATAACTTTAAATGATTCTTAAATAATAACACTTAGAGGCTACCTTAGTAGTAGCTGAAAGGCAGTGAAAGACAATGCAAAACCTGGTAACATTTTACGTCTCATTTTAATTTTGAGTTTCTCTTATTTTACAGCAAAGTGTATCAGATGAGACCTTTGGGTTACTCACTTCTCAGAAAGTTAAAGTGGAAAAAGACTATCAAAGTTTGCAGTGTTCACTAGCTAAAGTCAATATACCTGACAACTCTGGAGTTCATTTAAGGGAAGGTAGAGATACTCTGACAATCATGTTTGTATTGAACTGAATGAAATTCCCCTCTGTGGATGAAATTATCATTTAGTGAAGTCAGGTTGCAAAGCTTACACCCACTCTAATTTATACTGTTTATATGAGGCATTAAATAGACATGTATTTATTGATTTTTTTCTCCTGAGTTCAGTTTTAATTTTCGATATTCAGGATTCATAGGCAATATAAGAGTAATTGATGATTTTGAAATGAACAACATTTTTCTTTTCTACTCTGTTATTCTGAGCATTCATGAATCATAAGCCTCTGAAAGAGAATGCTTATCAGAATCATCAGAAGTCAATGTGTAAGCCATTATGATTCGAGATGTATTTTGTGATGTCTTAGAGTTAGTATGGACATAAAGTTAGGTAAAGAATACATTTACTTAACTGCTCATATTTACTTGTAAATCTTTTTATCTAATTTTAAAAGTTTCTCATTGTAATAAGGAATGATTTATCAACACAGATATTAGTGTAAAATACCACCAAAACACAACAATCCCACTACATCAAAAATGTATAATTGTCAACAAAGACATAATAAATAAAACATTATTTTGAGTATTTTTTGAGATGGGGTTTCTCTATGTAGTCTGGCTATGAGTCCTGGACCTCACTATGTAGATCCAGCTGCCCTGGAATTCACAGAGATCCACCTGCCTCTGACACCCAAGTGCTAAAAATAAAGACATACACTATTACTCCTAGATCATATATATTATTTTATTGACATTCACACTGAAAGAAAAACACTTATTTGCTATGGTTCTTTCTAACATCTGTGTACCGTTGAGTCTCCTGTTTTTTTTGGCTCTCTCTCCCTTTTGTACCTTGTGAGCTGATCATATCTCAAATGTTAATGTGAGCTTTGGAAGCAGGCACAGTCATTAAACTATAAGCAAGATTTGACAGAGTTGAGATGAGGATACAATAGTTCAAACATCTAATCTAGTTTTCATGATCGTGGACATAGGCTGCAGACTAGTTCTCTTGGTAAATGGCAAGAGAACATTTCAAGCCACATCAAGTACTTTCATAGCCATTTGATAAGGTTTTCCAACGGTATGTTGTATGTATATGTGTGTGCATGTGTTATATGTATGAATACATGTGTCTGAAGGTGCATAAGTATGTATACATGTATTTGTGTATATGTATATGTGTGCATATGCACATATGTATGTACATATATGGGTACATGTGTGTCCATTACTAGAAACAGCTCTTCTAAATTTGAGATTTTGAGTATTTCATATTTAATCAATTGCAGAGAACTTAGTGAATAGAGAGAACACTATAACAAGATACTGGAATCGTCCATGTATGAACACAAATACAAATAATATAAAAGTGCATATAATTTGGTAACAATAAATATTCCACAAGGCACTGCCTTTAGTTTGCAAGTCAACAATGAGAATTTAACTTATAAATAAACCAAAGACCCTTGGTCCTCATGAGTACAATAAAATCACGTTTCTCATTATATATTTATAGACATACTTGAACATTACACTTTAATTATGAGTCTGCATGCTCCAAATGATTCATTCTTCTGGGAATAAGGGTGTATAAATATCAACTGTCTGTCTTGGACAATCGATTTCAAGTAGCAAGAAAAATAAGTGAGAAAATCTTATTTTTCATTTATTCCTTCGTTGACAAAACATAGCTACCATGTAGTACATAGACTTCCCCTCGAGACTTTTGTCCACATCAATAAATGTGATAATAGCTACAATAGAATAATAAAAAAAACAAGGCACACATACTATCTTTACTGATATCTACTGTCTACATTAATAGGTATACTCAACAGAAACCATGACCATATTGACTTTATTTAGACAACAGTTTCACAAATCAAATTGTGTTAAAAAATAATAATTAAATCCACAGGATTTAAAATTTAATTCAGAAAATATATTTCCCAAGGAAGTATTTTGGTTCTTTCACAATGAGAGACAACCCTTCCAATAAAAGTAATAATAATAATAAAAAAAGAGAATAGAAACGTCGTCTTATTTTCCTCAGAGTGTGTTTACATTAGAAGGAAACAAGGAAGAATATGTGAATACAAGTGTATTGGTCAATAGTAACAAGTGTGTGTGTGTGTGTGTGTGTGTGTGTGTGTGTGTAAAACATATGTAACATATATATATATATATATATATATATATATATATATATATATGTGTGTGTGTGTGTGTGTGTGTATATATATATTCTCAGTCATTTTATATTTTTTTAAATAAGTTCTGAGAAATTCATGTCATTATCAGTTATGACCTAACATTTTTCTTTATAATAAAGAATAAGAAAATATTTTATTTTGGCTTCACTTAATGAGTGTTCCACAGGATATTTGGTCCATCAGAGTAATGAAAACTGGCTGTAGCTCTTTTTAACTAAAGTAAGTCACATGTCCACTTTTTAAAGTAAATTTTAAAAGTCAGAATATTTTAACAAAACTGTCAGTTGTCAAATACTGATTCATTTTTCAAAGAAAGTGCTTCTAGTTTTTCAACTTTTTGAGAATATTGTCTTCTGCATGACAAATTGTCCCACAAAGTAAATTATTTAGTGATGCTTTTCCTTTTTACCAACAACAACAAAAAATAATTTACAGCAGAATATTTTATATTGTAGTATATTTGTATAATAGTGTGAAATTATCTGGAGATTTGGAGAGGTAGTAAAACATCCATTTTGGTACTGGCTATGTTACTATGACTATGGATATATTTCCTAGTTTCATGAGGAAATATGATATCGTTTAAAGCTCATTCTTTATTTTGATAAATCAAGTGAATTCTATTATTCCTTATAAAATAAGTTTGTTTCTAAGTATAATTCAGTAGAGTTATGAATACTACTTTGTGATAATCTATTGACCAAAATATGACTCCTTAAAATAGCATGTTTTTATTGACTGGTTTTCATGTGTCGAGAGCTAACAGTAACTCTTATCTGTGTTATCTTAGAATTTTAGATGCTTCGATTATTGTGTCATCAGATATGATTATAATATGTGTTTAGTGGTCTTTTTTTCAATTCATTCACCCTCTGCATAATTCAGTTCTGGAATGTTGCCAATGTCCCTGATTCACTACTTCCTGTTAGAATATCAACCTTCTTAAATTTTACAAATTTCTGTTAACTTTTGCCCAAAAATAACTGCTGTAAAACTAAAGATGAGCTATTCATAACCAGGAAATATTTCTTCAAAATAATAATCTTGGTATTTATAAAATATCAGCCAGGTCTTAATCCTATGATCTTTTCTGCATAATGAAACTTAATCTAGGACATAATATTTTATCATCTGCATAGGTTCCACCCAGGAGCTTAGATATGTGTAATATACAACATTTGTCAAAAATCATATTAGTGTATCACACCCTGAAGTGTTTTATAATCAGCACTGTATTTCTACACCACCTACATTCTGAAAATTATTGCCTAAAACTGGTTGATTTTTACAAAATTAAAATGTCCCAGTCTCTGAAGATTAGTGTGGGATATTCAAGTGACTCTTCAAGGCAGCAAAAATTACTTTGAAAATAAAGCCAGAGAAGACAGAAATCCCTAACATTACAAGAGAATTGTTTGTGGTAAAGTGAATTAACCAACTATCATTAGTTTCCAAACGGATATTGATACTGATATTATTAGTGTTATATGTACCTAGGATACATATTGTATCAGACTTCAACTTCAATTATAATAGCTATTATTTATTATTGTGAAGCAAGCAAGAAAACAACCAACCCCACATCAGTGTCTCTGGCTATGTTGATAAAGTGAATATTTCAAAATGTCTGATTAGGTTATATTAACCTAAGTTTCTAATTTATATAATGCCTCCAGGTCTATCTTAGTATATTCTATTGGACCACAATTATCATTGCAATTTGAGATAACACTATTGTTGTGAGTCTCAGATTATACCTAGTGAATTTAATAGTGATTTCTCTGTTACAAAGTCTTGAGACTGGAGAGATGTTTCAGTATTTAAAAAGTGTTATTACTCTTTAAAAGTCCCTGAGTCAGGTAACCTAAAATCCCGTGAAACACTCAGCAACTAACAGTAACTCCAACACTCAAGGCTTCTGATGTCTTATCCACTAACGACATATGCACTCATGTTCACATCTCCAGTCCTCCAACAAAAAATTAAAACAAAAGTGATACAAAATATTCTTCAAAGTAAATAGAAGAAAAAATTAAGTGACTAAATGTTTTAAATATTCCCAATTGGATAAAGCACTTCTGAAGAATATACTAATTAGGTAAGAAAAAACCCTGGCCATTATGATTAAGCACATATCTCTGTTGTCAACCTGTTGAAATTAACAAAAGGGTTAAAAAGATATTGATTAGGCATTATATGAAGCTTCTACCTCCATAGGAGAAAAATGACAAAATAAAATTAAAAATAAATGTTGAAAAAAAATCAAAATCTGACAAAGATTTTCACGTTCCTTCCCAACTAACTGACTCAGCTTGCAAACACTCAATGTTATTATTTTATTTTTTCTCTTCTATTCTAATAGTTAGGAAATATGTAATCACATATATAAGCAACTTCTGAAAAGTAAAAAATATTACATTATTTGTTATATATGCTTTTATAATCACATTGTTTCGACATTTCCAATTTATATATCCTTCTAGTCTTGGAATAAATTCTTTGCAAAAGTTCCAAAATTATTCATTAAAAGTCAAAAACAATATGTTACATTATTCACTGTCTTTTTGCCTAGCTATAAAGTTTGCCAAATTTTTATTAATAACAGTGATATATAAATGTATATGAGGTTCTGCAAGCATTGTGAAAGTATCTAACTTCTAATTGTAATTATAGTAAAAAGTATTTTAAAATATGTTTAAGATTTTAATAGCTATAAATTCACCACGACATGTATGAGAACCACTATTAATTTATTTTATTGGTCTTTGGATATTAATACATGATATATTCTAAGTAATGATTGTTGAAAGTTCTCAACATCACTGTAAAGGATGAATTATTTTTTTTACTACTTTGTATATGTTAGATTAGTCAAGGTATGATGCTGTGATTAGTTTATTCAAAACCAAGTTACAGATGCCTTACACTTTTGAGTTTTCTACCTAGAATGTAGACAGTATGTTAAAAAAAACCCTCAAGCTGTATCATTAAGAAACGTTTTCTACTATTGGAACAAATATCTCAATGAAGTTATGAAGGACATGAAAACTGCTAAAATTTAAAATAGTTTCATTTGAAAGGTGGGAAAGACTTTGTAGTTTTATGAGAGCTTAAAGAAACAGTGGCAAGAAGCTAAAGGTAGATATAGGAGGCAAAAATAATAAGAAACTGTCTATTATTTCAATCCAGTCAGCACAGACCTCTGCCATCTTGAAAAATTTTTTGTATCTATGTGTAAAAGTGTGTGATCGTTTCTTATGCTGGTGTGTACTACTAAAGACACTAAAACATCATATCCTTCTTCTTACAATTTAATAATATATCAGGTGATCAACTTAGTGAATACCAACATCTGAGGTTGTTGAGATACAATGGCCAATTTTTATAGCCTCCTCTTTTGTAATATTAAATCTATCTTGGTGTATTTGAAGAATTATTAGGACATAGTCACTAGGTGTGTAGACTCTGACTGTATAACAAATGAAAGAAAGTTTAGGAAGATAAGAAAGAGTCTATTTCTACTTTGTGATAAGAATCCATTGAAATTTTGAGTAGTAATGAAGTGAAATGTGTGGGTTTCTAAGATAAGTAATGAAGCAAGGAACAGGACAAATTCTACTCATGTAACTGCTGATATAATCTCCAGGAAATAAACTGGCTATGTGAAGAAAAGCTATTCTATGGCTTACGTAAAAGAAGCAAAACACTAGTTTCCATCGCAAAGAGAAAAAGGAAACTCAGAAATGAAGTATAAAGTGAAAGAAAGCAGAGTACAAGTCTGAGGGGACAATCCTTAGTAGGCATAGGTTTTTTTTTTTTTTTTTTTTTTTTTTAAAGGAAGCATGTGGACAACTGAGGAAAGTTGGATCCACAGCTTAGAACATGGAGGCTCAAAGTAGAATTTAAAGAGCAGGAGAAAAAGTTGAAAGAGAGAAGGGGCAGGAGGGGAAATGAGACACGGTACAGTGGAATAAAAGTCTACTGTGTCAGTTGTGTAGAAGAAACAGGGTGAAGAGACCAAGGAAAAGAACAAGAAGGCTTGGTAGCAAAATCAATAATCTACTCATCACTGAATAGAATTTGTAGTGAGTCAGACAGGAATCTTAGTGTTGTGCTAGAGTTAAAATACCCTTTCTGTGTGGTTTCTCTAGCAATCCAGGATAACTGTCAGTTCTCTATAAGACCTGACCTGTAGAGTATTTTGAATATTGTATGTAGTGGGATGAACCAAAGACTCTAGTGAGACTAGCTTACCAGAAGCCATAGGAGTAATAGAAAGTACTTAGATATGAGGTCATAGGCACAGAAAAAGGTAATTTGCTACACTTTATCCAATACCAAAGACTGACAAATAAGTTGCATAAAATTACCCATTACCTTTCCCACAGACTACATTCTTTGGTTGTGGGGGAAAAAGCATGTACATATACAGAGGAAACATAACACCAACCAAGTTCTGAAATCACCAGATGCTGCCATCCTACATAACAAGTGAAGGAAAATCATTATGTTCTAGAGTTTGTCCATCTGTGAATGCTCAGGCAAGTGATAGTGTAGAGACAGGCTCTAGCACTGTGCCCATGAATGTAACAGGATAGGAAAGACTTTGTGTTTGCATCTATGTGAGTGACTACATAAAGACAGATTACAACTGTATCCAGGCTAGTGCTAATATAGAGACTGAACCTAGTAACCAGAAATCTGGCCACACAGAGCTAGCTTCTGTGTCTGTGTCAGAATAAGTCCTCAGTATCTGTGCTAAATGAATATCTTCATAAACATTGAGACACACCTGCACATCAACACTACACCAGAGACTGAAAATAGGACAGAGAAAATAAGGGACAGGGAAGAGAGAGAGAGAGAGAGAGGATATTTTCATGTAAGCAAAGGCAAGTGATTTGCACCCCTTGTGCTCACATGAGCACCTGAATGGCAGATTCTGCATGTCTACCCTTTCCTTATTTAATATCTAAATTTGATTCTATGACATAGTTTTTAAAATCAATGTGTGTGTGCATGTGTGTGTGTGTGTGACACTTGACACTGCTTTTTTCCCTTACAAAATATAAAAAGTAAAAGACAAGTAAAACAGACCTATGGGTTGCCTTAACTAGTAATTCTCCCTGGCTCAGGATTCCAAACATTAGGACTCATATTGCCTGATTAAATTCCTGTACTTCCTGATATGGTATGGCTTTCACATCACTTCTTTTATTTATTGATTTCCTTCTCCCTCTTATGTTTCTCTGATAGAACCTGAAGATTATTTTTTGCTTTTACTCCCCATTTTTGTGTTGAATATCTACTAATTTAATATACACTGTATTTACCTCTCTAAACTTGGAGGAATTTCTTTAAGTTCCCGGTGAACTCTCCTGCCCTGCCCAGCTGGCCCATCAAATTCCAGGACCAACAAGGTTCAGATCAAGCTCTCTGTCTCTCACACCATTCAGGCTGGCTCATCAGCGTCCATGCCAGCAGTCCAGTTCTACTGTGTTTTCCAGGAGAGGTGCAGGGCTTGCTCGCCTGAGTCCAGCCTCGGGTGAGGAGCAGAACCAGGTGCTGTGGTCTCATGACTCCAGATCTTGCTCTCTCCCTTGTTGTAGGTGGTAAGGGGCTAAGGTGGGGGGGGGGGGGGCGCTTTCTCCCTTGCCCATGTCATCTCACAGCAGGCAATTGCAGGCCAACACTCTCATACACTTGAGCAGCTGACACGTAACTCTGCAACTCTCACAGCTAGAGCCAGTTCTGCTGAGCTTCCTAGGCGATGTAGCGGCCCATTTTCTGCAGTGGGGATAGTCAGCTCTCCTGCTCTCCTGCCCACGGGGGTGGGGCTTTTCTCTACAGCCATCAAACATCAACATGTCTTTGGGCAGCAGCCCTGACCTTTAGTGGTAACAAACCCCTGTTGCTGTAGAGCCACAGACTGAGACATGACCCCCTGTGGCAGCACAGGCCTGGACTCCACCATGATCCTAAGTGGCTTCACCAGCTGCTCACCTCAGGCTCTTCCTTGCTATACTTGACTATCCAGTTCTGCCTCTCTTCATTGTTCCCACATTGTTTCTATTTTTCATTCTCTTCTAATTCTCCACTATGCATTTGTTCCTCTTAATGGCACCTGGACTCTCTGAATATCTGAGATTGTCTTAGACCTGGTCTCAAGAATGCTATGCCTCACATATGCATTATGGCACCAGAAAGGGGTCACCTCAGGCATGGTCTCTACCCCAACACCCCAGGCCTGAATGGCATGGGAATGCTGTTAATCTCAGGCTAACTCCCTTTCCTGGCCCTATGGCACTGCCCTGGAGGTTGTCTTGGGCTCACTTCATTCATGGTCTGCCTGTGTGATCCTATGTAGGGATTTTCAGTGTCAGGTTTACTCCTGGTGTGCTATGAGGTCCCAGGATGTGATTATCTCATCTCTGACTCCTCTCTACTCTGAGAGCGCATTCAGACCTACACAGCAGTGGACTGATCTTCTCAGGCTCACTTTTTGGAGGGTAGTCTTAGGCTACATCATTCAGATGTTCATAGATACTACCCTGAGCATAGATATAACCTCTAGGTTCTCTGACACCTACTGATGGCCATGGAACACAGCAGCCACATTTTGAGGCTTCTAGGGACAGTAGGAGGAAATACTTTTAATTGACTATTTTTATCTTTTAATCATAGGCCTGGGTTGGCTACTTGACAAAATTTAGAATTACTTGAAAATAAGCATCTGGACAATCAAAGGGTTAATTATAAAAATATTCAATGAAATACATTCAAATTAAATTAATACAAATAAATAAAAATAAGTAAATGAAACAAATCAATCAAAAAACATACAAAAGGGAATCCCAGAAACAAATGAGAAATATTGAAAAAAAAAATCAAATTGCAGTTTTTAAATAAATGGACAAGAAAATAACATCAAGAACTCAGTGGAAAGCTGCAAAAATGAAATAGTTTCATAAAAAGGCAGAGTTTGGGGTCTTAAAGACTAGTTAGTTTAATTAGAATATTCAGAGAACAAAAAAAGAACAGAACACCTAAAACTTTTCAGAGAAGCACTGAGGTACGTAAAAAGTAAGGCCCATCACTATAACAGATTTTTCAATAGAAACTCTTCAGAGCCAAAGAGGTCATTGAGTGAAGTATTTTAAGCTCTTAAAGATGAGAGCTAACATCACAGTTTAATAAGATCATTATATTTCTAGATCATCAAAGCTATCATTAATAATTGAAAGAATAAGGAAGAGACTTCAAATGAATACCAACTAAAGACTCTGTGATCACCAAGTGAAAAATATAATACATTCTTGAAGAGTCTCTACTAACAAAATAGAAAGGGACAAACATCCATGAGACAATCTGTTTAATTAAAATATGTCAAGTTTCTCTTTCATACAGTGGTTTGAAAATCTGCACATTACTTCCAGAGTGTAATTTTTTTTGTTAAAGTTTTATTATCTTCTATATTAAGCTATATTCTATTAATTTTTTTCTTCATTAAAATTCTACTTATCTACAAACATTTTTCTGGCATTATATATTGATACAGTTATTTAAATAACAATTTACCATAAAGATATTAGAAATAAAGGTTAGAAATTTCAGATATACAAATTATTTCTTGCAATAAACAAACTAAAATAGAAAATGACAACAGGAGTCACATGAACATTTTAAAACTCTTAAAATAAAAAAATATACTGAACATTATTTTTTTTAAATAGATTAAATTTGCCTTACCCTATGTCAAGGGTTTTTCATGGAGGATTTACTGAAGGAAAAACCAGATGACAATTTGAGGTACACCATCTAGGAAGAGTTATGGTACCATCTGAACAAAGGGAAAAGGGTTGAAAGCACACAAAATACTGGTATTTCTCTGTCTCTTTACTAATCCATTCTGTTCCCACAACCACAGCTACAGGATGCTCCTGAGGCTCTCTCTGGCTTTGCCACTGTGCTGTCCTTTCTGACCTCAAGACTATAAGCAGAAAAACATTTTATCCCTTAAATTGCTTATCAGGAATTTGGTCAATATGAGAAGAACTCATGAAAGAAAAGTGACATATACGTCTATATTTTTGGAAAAATAATCATGCCAAGAATATTCATAACAAGGAGAGTGAATAGAGTAGAAACTTACTTTTCATTTACTTCATAGAAAAATACTGTTTTGTATGTATGAAACAATACACATGTAAATATATATAGTTTTGAGACAATATCCCAAATTAAGAAATAAATAGCAGAAATCAGGAGATCAATTGATTCTTAGCTAGATTTAATTTGACGATGAATTTACTAAGACAATAAATACAGAAAATCATTCTTACATTCACATAAGGAGAGACAAATGAAGAGGAATAGACATAATTATTAAGTTAAAATGATACTTTTGAATGATATAGAAGAATGAAAATGATATTAAATTGTTTGACAAGGCTAGAAAGTTTATTTTCAGTTATTATTTTTTTGTAACAAAATAATTATAAATATTTGAATTTTCTCTGTGCTACTATCAGCTTTGTTCTTTATTTTTCCTTTAAAATTTTATTTTAAGGAAGATCAGTACAAATTCCTGCTTGTAGGATTTAGCTCGGTGCCATTTAAGTAGAGCTCAAAACTTTTAATTGCTACACTCAAATTTTGGAGGCCACATTAATGTCAGCTTAATGAGAAGCAGGACTGACAGTCCTCTTAACTAAACAAGGACATGCGATCCATCCAGGGGACGTGACAGATGAGTGGTTAGCAAATGTTCAACCAGTCAGGATATTTTAGCACATGAAACCTTATTGTCTGGCTAATTATGGGATAGCTCAAAGTAAGGGTTTGTGCTGATAATCAGGAAAGAGAGTCAGTGGAAAGCTAATTGTAGGGTCAGGATTGAACATTTGGAGGTGCTTGCTGAGTCCCCATTTATTAACACAGAAAGGATAACAGTAAGAAAGCATCAATCTTGGTACTTAGCAGATAAATTACATCCTTGAGTTTACAAAAGGAAGAACATTGTGTGTCTATGCACAGAATACTTTCTTGTTTATTATTTCAATTAAAAATTTACTTCAGTTTTGCACTTTGAATTAGCAGATAGCATGACATAGGAATACACGTATTTTAATTTATCTATTTAATAAAAACAATTGTCCAATTTTAGGACTTTTTTTTAAAAAATGAGTTGAAATGTATTTGGAAAGATCTATCTTAGTTTTTTTTTTTTTTTTTTTACCATGAATACCAATAATATTTGATAACATAATTCTCTCAACCTTATTTACAACATATTGATGTTGTAAATATTGGGTATGAATGCAAACCACATCAACATAACATGATTTTTGACCCATAAGTAAGTCGATATTAAACAAAATTATACCACAGTCCACACTTAGTTTGCCAACTGAAGTTGTAATATACAAATGAAGTTCCTTGAAAAGTATAAAAACAGAGAAAGCAATACTATAATTGCTACTCATAGACCAACCGAAAGCAAGGGAGCTAAGAATATTTTATGGAAACAGAGGAAAGAAGAAATGGGTGTATGAGATTTGAGAACAGTTTCATATATATACACATACATAAATATATACATACACATATATACATACATATATATTATGTGCTGATAATCAGAAAAGAGAGTCAGTGGAAAGCTAATTGTAGGGTCAGGATTGAACATTTGGAGGTGCTTGTTGCGTCCCAATTTATTAACACAGAAAGGATAACAATAAGAAAGCACATGCACACATACACATACGATCATGGGGGAATTGCCATTACATGGATTGCTGTTGCCCAATATAATGTACTAGATATGCCTAGAAAATTAACTGGATATAAATGGAGTCTTATTAGAACATATTTTCTAATGAATAGTATCCTAAAGTAAGATACTTTCCTACTTTAGATATGCATGAATTCTTTCCAACTGAAAAAATAACTCCAGAAATTTTTTTATGAGCATATAAATTTATATTTTATTGAGGTCAAATGTTTCACAGTAAACCCAAAGGTTTTTATTTTTGAATGACTGATTTTTTTTGATCCCTCTGATTCTTCAAGTGGATTCAGAGAATGAAGTATTGAAGACATTAATTATGGTTAATGGACTATATCATTATTCTACTTTATATCATCCCTGCCCCATTCAAAGTATACTTTGTCACTTATTATATATATATAAACATATATGACCACATATTTTTATTTTATTTATAGTGAAAACAAATATTTAAAAACTTTTATAAATAATAGAAGAACACTGGTATACTGTAATACAATAGAATAAGCATAATTAGTATAATACATATATCATAAGAAGAGAGGGATATGCATATATGTTTCCTAAATAAGAGTTAAATTTTTAAGTTGAAATGTAAGTTTAGTGTGAGAATTGGTCATAGTCCACTGTACACATGATAAAAACATTTTATACCTAAAATATAGAAAAAAAATTGTTAATGAAATAGAAAGTTAATGAAGATTATAAATAACAAGAAGATTTATATACAACCACCAGACTCTAAATTCCATCATTTGTCATTGCAGGCAAGATTACAAAACTACAGAATAGATAATATCTATTACTTGACACTTTTTACAGAATAAAATGTATTGCTGAAAAGTGAAGCATTAAACACTATACTTTCAGGGAACAGGTCCTCCTCCACAAAATTTTCCATCTGAAAAAATATTTATTACTACCTCCAGTCAAATATTTTTGACATAAATATACAGAAATTGATCATTATTTCTGTTTTAAGAATAGAAATGCCAGAGAAGAATACATGCTTAAAATTGAAAAATGACATGTAAAATCTAGCTTATTTAGACCCATAATCTAGCCTTCCTACTTTAAAAATATATGCATTTGTATTAATTGTATATAATATATTACTAATATTCAAATATCCAATCTCATATTCCATTGAGCTCCTGTACTATATATAAAATATGTTGCTTATTTTTCTATCTTCAATTTTATTCCATTCATTGACTTGTTTGTACATATACCAATACATACATTTATTTTATCACTATTGCTCTGTAGTACAGATTGAGGTCAAGGATGGTAGTCTCCCAAATTTTTTATTGTTGATGATTATTTTAGCTATTCTGGATTTTCTGTTATTCTACATGAAGTTGAGAATTGCTCTTTCTACCTCAATGAAGAATTGACTTGGGATTTTGATGGGGATTTCACTGAATCTGAAGGCTGCTTTTGGTAAGTTTTTTGCTATGATAATCCCACAATTCTATAAGCATAGGAGATGTCTCTGTCTTCAAAGGTATCCTTTGATTTATTTCTTCATGGATTTGAAGTTTTTATTACACAATTTTTTTTACTTGCTTAGATAGAGTTACACCAAGATATTTTATATTATTTGTGACTATTGTGAAGGGTGTTACTTCTCTAATTTCTTTCTCAGTCTGTTTATCCTTTGTATAGAGGAAGGCTGCTGATTTGTTTAAGTTAATTTTATATCCAGCTACTTTGCTGAAGGTGTAGATCAGCTGTGGGGTTCTCTAGGAGAAACTTGGAGGTCAGTTATATATGCTATTATATCATCAACAAATAGTGATACCTTGACTTTTTCCCCTCCAGTTTGAAGCCATTTGACCTTTTTTTTGTTGTTGTTGTCTAATTGCTCTTGCTATAACTTTAAGTACCACATTGTATAAATAGGGAAAGAGTGGACAACCTTATCTTGTCCATAATTTTAGTGGGATTGATTCAATTTTTCTTCATTTAATTTGATATTGGCTGCTGATTTACTCTACATTGCTTTTATTATGTATAGGTATGGGCTTTGAATTCCTGACCTCTATAGACTTTTGACATAAAGAGGTCAAAATATTTTTGAGCATATAATTAGGTGATCATGTGATTTTATTCCTTTGAGTTTGATTATATAATGGATTACATTCATAGATTTTGAATATTGAACCATCTCTGCATCGCTGGGATGAAGCCTACTTGATCTTGGTGAATGATCATTTTGGGGTGTTGTTGGATTAGGTTTGTAAAAATTTTATTTACTTTTATGGCCCTCTCTTTCTTTAGTTTAGGGAAGTTTTCTTCTGTGATTTTGTTGAAGATGTTTTCTGGCCCTTGAATTGAGAATCTTCACACTTTTCTATTCCTATTATTCTTCAGTTTGGTCTGTTCATTATGTCTTGAATTTGCTGGATGATTTGGGTTAAGATCTTTTTGCACTCGGTATTTTTGTTGACCATTATGTCAATATCTTTTCTGGTATCTTATCTCTTATATTCTGTTGGTGATGCTGAATCTGTAACTCATCTCTTTTCTAGCTTTTCCATCTCCAGGATTGTCTCCTTTGTTGATTTCTTTATTGTTTCTATTTCTAATTTTAGGCCTTAAATGATTGTTTTTAATTCCTTTACCTCTTTGATTGTGATTTTCTCTATTTCTTAAAGGGATTTATTTGTCTCCTCTTTAAGGGCTTCTACCTGTTTGTCCATGTTCTCCTGTATTTCTTAAACGAGTTGTTTATGTACTCTTTAAAGGCCTCTATGATCTCATGAGATGGGATTTTAGCTCAGAATGTTGCCTTTTAGGTATGTCTGTATACAGAACTTGCTGTGTTGGAAGAATTTCGTTCTGATGGTGTCAAGTTACTCTGGCTTCTCTTGCTTAAGTTGTTGCACTTGCTTCATACCATCTGATTATCTCTGGTGTTAACTGGATTGGTTGTCTTTGACTGGAGCCTGTCTCTCCTTGTAGGCAGGTACAGCTCTGTGACATGAGTTAGAGCAGGCTTCCTAAGAGGCAGAAAGTTGGGTCTCTGGTTAGGTGGCCTTCTGTGTCCCTGATTACAGCAGACCTCCTGGTAAGTCAGGCTGTGCAGTGTGGGACAGGGGGCAGGAACGCCCAATCTGCCCCATGAGGAGTTGCAGACTGGAAGGAAGTTCTGTCTCCAGCTAGGTGGATATATCCTATGCCCAATGGTCTCCATGAGAGTCCCAGCTGGGGCAGGTATTGGGATGAGGGTCTCACCTGTGTCCCTGGTTATGGATAACCTACTGTGCAACAGGCTGTCTTTGTGGTGTGGGAGAGGGACAAGAACTTGAGAGCACTTGAAATATTTTTGTTTTAAACATATAAATGTTTATATATAATCATATAAATAGAATTATATGGTCTCTATATGTCTATTCAAATGTCATATCATTATTTGTTTAGAAACTGACACCAAATTGTAATGTGTTTCTTATGGCCAACAAATTGGTTGCACAAAATGTATCTCATGCTGATTTCAAATGTCCATTCTTCTAATGTAAATATGTACATGTGTGATTATATACATAAATTGTCATGCGCACGTAGGCAAGTGAAGACGTGTGTACATGTATGTGGTCCTGAAAACAACCATAGGTGTCATTCTCAGGAACCCTACTAACCCTTTTTTAAATTTTATTTTATTTTACATACACTGGTAGATTGTCTGCATGTATGCCTGAGTGAGTGTTTTGGATCCCCTGAAACTTGAATTATAGACAGTTGTGAGCTGCCACATGGGTAGTAGGTTTTGAATTAGAGTCTTTTTGAATATCACCCAGTGCTCTTAACCATGGAGCCATTTTGTCAGCCCAAAGGATAATCTCTTTTGAAACAGTATCCTGCATTTACAGGTATCTCATCAGTAAGTCTAGACTTGCTGGCCAAAAAACCCAAGAGCTTCTTCTACCTCTGACTCCCTAGTTGTGAGCTTGCCAGGGCATGCCACCAGCCCTGTCAATTTATGAGGGTTCTGGGTATCAAAGTAAAAGTCCTCATGCATGCAAGGTGAGTGCATTACTACTAGTTATTTCTTCTGTTTCAGCTAAATACATTATACATTGATTAATAATGAATAGGTACATTCAAAAAATCTGATCGGATTCTCTTGCCTCATCCTTTTTAAGTATCATATGATAATACTTAAAGAAAGTTGCTACTCAAGAAGGAATAATATCAGGAGAAAATATGCATTTCTTTAGACTGCTGGTTTCTCAGCCATAAATACAGATAGTGCATACACATTCTAGTGCACAAGTTGAGATCGGCCATTATCCCCAGGTGTGCATTCAGCTCAGCAGGTTGCTAGACATTTTCACAACTGCAGAGCAAGGACAACCTCAGTATTTTGTCAGAATGGGGATTTAGTGTGATAATCAGGGGACTACTACCAGATGGCAGCATGCGTTGCAAACATTTTGCCAATTATATTTCTAGCTATCAGCACTAGGAAGCCTCTATGGGATCTTTGTAAAGAGATTAAAAACCTCTAGAGAACTGAAAACACATTTTGATGAGAGAACAGAAACTATGAGCTGTGTGAGTTGTCCTTATTACAAATTTTATTCCAAATGAAATTTTACTTATGTACTGCTGGATTACTTCAGATGTCCTAGGCTTTTGTTGTCCTTTGAGAGTATTTGTCACTGAATCGTGTATTTATAACCATGAACAAAAACAAAAACTTCTGGCCTAAGAGTCTCCACTATTATTCCCTTCTAAAATTACATTTCCTGCACAGCTTGAGTCAGAATCTTTACAACTAGCCAACAAGCTCTCTCAAATCATACTGCCAATCAACAATTAGTGACATTATGTTCAATACATTGTCTTATCTGTAAGAGACATTATAAAACAGACTAAAATTTAAATCCCTATCACAGTCAATTTATCACTTATATAATATACAATTGTGTTATCTTTTGGAATATAAAACAGTGAACATTAAATTTTAGAAAAGATCGATTATATTTTTGTAGTATTAACTGAGAGTTTAAATTCTAAACATTTTCTTTAACTTTAGAATATTTAATGTTTAAATGAAAAAATCCTTTGCACGTATACATGAAATTTCTGAGTCTAATTTATTCAATTAGATTCATAACTAATCAGTGCATGGTAAAAAAACCAAACATTTAAAGATTCAGTAGAGAAAAATAAATTGGTAGTAATGAAACAGTGACAACATAAATGTAGAGATTGTTGTATATGTAAAATGCATGCTTTAAAAAATACAATATTTACTTGTGTTTCTCTTCCTTCTTTCAATTTCTGTGAAAACACAAATATTATTGGATGGGTCCTGGTTTAGAAGGAGAGTTGCACAGTAGAAATATATTTTTCACAAAAATATTATTAGCTCAAAAATTCATACTATAAAATGTTCTATTATGCTGAAACATATGTGTGAACTATAAAGTCACAGTTTTAACTGATTAGCAAATTAGAGAACCATACCTATAATCCATATAAAATCTGTTTTGTGATGCATAAATGGAAGTTATACAGTAGAAGGTCCATATTATAAGCTATCAAATCAAAATAATTAATGAATATCTCATTTGTAAGCAAATAATTTTAATCAAATAATCAATATAAACATACTGCCTAATATACATCTTGGAAAATAATAGTACATTACACAGACAAGAATAATTATAGTAAATCATGGTTTAAAATGAGAGAATTTTTTTAAGTTGATGACCACAGATAGTTTGTAGTTTCAGTTAGGTAGAATAGACAGTCTTGGTAAGTCCTGGTAAGTACTACTATCATCAGTCAAAAACTCTTTTTCAAGTCAAGAGTCAAGTCCTCTTCCTCACAGTCTTCTGGTTGAAGTTCAACTAGCCCCAGCTACATATGTTGATATCATGAGGAGTTTTAGAAATATCTCATCTAATTTTTAGAACAAATTTACAAGGCAGATATTACTTCACATTTACATTAATATAAAATTACATAGCATGTAAAGAGTGCTTAGATTTGGTCCCCAAAATAATATTTCACTGCATTACTATAAGGTACTTTTTTTATTGAAAAAACATGAAATTAAAAATTAATATCTCAAGCAATTGGACTTTTTACATACTGTCTATTCTTCTACTAAATTTGTTTATGTATTAATCATTCAATAAATAGATAAAATTCACAGAAAAATTTACTTAAGCAGATAATAAAATATAAGCTCTAAACAGAGGCAAGGATCACATTTGGTCAGATTCTTATGTAATGATGACATAACCCCAACATGCTTTTGCTAATGATATGGTATGATATGAATTATTTTTAAAACCCATACTTACACACAGCAAGTTTAATGACAGACATCCATCTGAAACCTAGTGGAAGCTATAATTGTCCTCTAACTTTCTGCTTTTATAACCGAAATAAGCATACTCAGTCCAAAAATATAACCAAATTTGACATGATGTCTCTACCATTCTTCTCAAAGGATTTATGGTCTGGAAATTATTTCGACATCATTAAAAAAAATCTAAATCTTTGATAAGGTTACATTTAAGTCTATAATTCAAATTTCAAAAAAAAGCCCAGAAATTTTTACATTGTATTGTTTTAATTATCTCATTATATATTCAATGTCTTAAGGGAGATTGAATGAATAGTAAGTAAGCTCATAGTACAAGTTACATAACAGAATCCCTAACAAGATATTTTCAATTCCTGCACTCAAACTGACAACCATTTTGGATGTATTCAAGTATCTACAGACTTCTTCAGTGCTAAACTTTGAATAATCATTTTGAAACACTAAGAAGCCTTTTCCTTGAGTTTTGAAATAGATATTGTATAAATATTAGAAAATGTAATGTTAGTAATCATAACATTGATTAATTATGCATATTAATTAATCACTAGTAGCTAATGTTTTTAAAAGGCCAATGTATATGGATACATTTTTTGACTTGTAATCTATTGAAATCACATGAGGTAATTCTTGCAAAGGAAAGTCATTGTGAAATCCAATGCTTGACTGCAATAACTAATAAGTTGACAACCTTTAAAAGAACACAGTTGATGAACATAGTATCTGCTAACAAGATGCTTCACATTTCCTTCAACAAATTTACTTACTTTCTACTTTTGTCTGTGATTTTTGACCTTGTCATGCAAATAGGGCAGTTTATGCGATCTAAGGTCAACAAGGATGGTATAGAAAGATAAAAAATGTTGAGAATAAAGGGGAAAACATACAAAAAGCTCAGACCACATACAAATCTGGGGGAAAAAAAATCTCTTTTGGATGAGTTAAGAATAAAAGTATGCCAAGTGTCCATAATACTTGTACTTTTTTTTTTTTTTTTAATTTTGGTATCACAGTGACAGTTGTTTTTGTTCCTAAAATATTGAGTAACTTGCAGAATGTAAAGTAATAGATTTTGGTAAAACAATAATACATGGATCACTACTTTCCATCTGTGTTTTTTTTTCATTTTACACATACGAGAAAATAAAATATAATAAACATTCATATTGGTATATATTGGTAAAAGACTTTATAGTTGTATTATGACCAGCTTATTCAATCAGTAGAGGAAATTTTTTTTCTTTCTTAAATGCAATGGAAGATAGTTAGCATAGTTCTTGTCTTTGGTTCTCATGTTACCCTGAAGTGTATACAGATGCTTCTTGCTTGCCTTTAAAAATGTATAAATGAAACAATGGAGTGTGTGGTTATCAATATTGCAAAATTTATTATTATTAAATTTGAAAAACATTAAATGATTGATGATGGTCAAAATTAAGAAAATATTTAAGTCAAATTTTACATAATGTTAACAAGATATTGAATTTTCTTTAACAAACTATGGTTCAAAGTTGTTCTTCTACTGGAATGTGTAAATTGAATTTTTCTGAATTTCTACCATACAATTACAATACCAACCACATACAATACCATACCAAACACAGTCATGCTGTAATATTCATGGTTGGCTATACTACAATTAAGTTATTTACCTGCCACTGAATTTATATAGTCAATAAAAAATAAAATATTTGTTATCAAAATATTGTCTTGAAAGTTGACAATCACTTGTTCCAATGATGCTGGGAGATGCTATGTCACATTAGCTCTTTGGATAGTCATAAGAGGATTATCTTTTCAAAAGTTAACAACTGTGTTTAGACAGTATGGTGAAGCAGATACATGTAACATAATAATTTATATATCTAATATTTTCTTTAGATTTTTAAATGCCCTGGAGAATAAATCTAATCTGTGTATGAGCATTATATATTTTTTGTTTCTATTTCTCATTGTTACATTTCCTGCTTTCCATTTATTTTTTTCTTCTATGATTGAATTTTAATAGCATAGGGCAAGAAATTCATTGTTGATTCATGTCTAGTCTGTCTCTGGAGGTAAAAATACAGATAATAGGACCTAGAAATATTGTTAATATTCAATATTTCTAAAAAATAAAAAAGTAAACTTAATAGTGTCACTAGTGTTCTTTAATGATTGTTAATTATATCTTTTTTAAAAACACTATGTTCTGTATATATTTCTATATTATATATGTTATTCTATACTCCCACATGATTTTCAGTTAATTTTATTCAGAATAGTAAATTATGGATAAAATAATGAGGAATAATTACATTGTTTTCTTACATTTGAGAGGAGTTAATATTAGTATAGGTTTAATTGAGAGGAAATGGCTTGTAGTATACTTGAAGTTAAAGAAACCAGGAAAATGTCCATGCAAATAAAATGCAGGGCCACTTGCCTCTTGGAGTGATCGGGAATATTTCTAATCACCAGGATACAAATTTGTCTGCAATTATGTACTTACTGTGTAGTACTAATAAATATAAAAATATATTCAACTGGGAAAATATTCTGCAGCTCAAATATTTAAAGACGATATTTGTAAGGAAGAGGAAGCTCATTAACAGAAAGATGATATTGTCAAATGCCTACAATTTTTCCATATAATATTACATATACTGTATTGCTTTTTGAATTTCAATGGAACTTTCATATGAGATAAAGTTGAAAACTGAATTAATAATTAATGATTGATAATATTAAAAGAAATACAGAGATGTTAATATGATCTGAAAAGTTATACGGAAATATGTCTGTCTATTTGGTTGTTGTGGTCACTCCACAGTTCATGTGGCTAAGCCTGAAACACTGAGTTCAGTCAAAGATCCCCATGTTGGAAGGACAGTATCAATTCCTGAAAGTGGTTCTCTGCCCTCCACACATAGCCTTTGGAACGTGCACATGCGTGAGTGCATGCATCACACACATATATAAATATACACAATCAATTATATTTTAATAAGTAATATAATTAATCAAATATATTATACTAAGTAATATCATTAAATATATAAGTAATATTATTAAATAAGCTTTAAGAGTCTAAATGCTCTATAAAAAAGTTATTTTAAAAGTAATCTGAAGTAACTTAGTACTATATATTTTTCTAAATCTTCAAACATCTTGTTCTTAAAGCTGAGGGAAAAATCACATTTCAAAACATTTTTCAGTTTATACTGGTGTGTGTCACTTTACAATACTGGACCAACAGTATATCTAATAGTAGTTTAGGTTTTTATCAAAAATTACTACATTAAAAAAAGATTTATTAGGTTTCTAGAAAAATATTTACAAGCTTTCATTGAAAGATATTGACACTGTAAATGAATGAGAAATGATAATGAAGGTAAAAGGTAAGATATCTTTAACTATTGATTGAATTTTGTAATCACAAAAGGCAACACTAAATAATTGCTTAATTGCTAGAGTTTGTAACTCTGTCAATGACTGATGAAAAGGAGACAATATTGAATGCCATAGGGAATCTAAACAGATCAAGCTTAATGGGTCAGTGAAACTTATTGACTTTGTTGCCACTCCTTCATCCATTTACTCTGGACATGTGAACATAGTTGATTGTATGACCCAAAAAGTGGATTGCAGCAGGGTCAATTCACTGTTTCCACCCACAGGAATGAATGAGTGGAGTGTCATTGGGTCAATCTGATTGATTGTACATAAGTTGGTCAACAAAAGTCAAGTTGCTTTTCTAAAACTGTCTGTATCATGGAAAGCAAATAGGCCTATAGAGAAGTCTTTGAAATGAATGTTCTTAGTTGCTATTTGTTTAGTAATAGAGATTTCAATGTGAATATTTCTCTCCTGACCTCTCACTACTCACTATTTCTATAACTATCTAATACTTCAATGGCTTTGATCATTAAAATTCTTGCATATGTTTAACTTCTCTTAGATTTGGTTTACTCTCAGTATGTAGAGGATAAAGTGTTAGCTTCAAAAAAGGCTATGGGCCAAATTCCACATATAGTGGCCTAGCCTCACAATATGATACTAAAATCTTCAGATGGTGAGGTTTGAATTCATACATTAGTTATCTTTAATAACTATGTATTTTTACAATTAATTATATACAAATTCCAGTTCAGTCCTAAGAATAAAGAAACACAAGATTCCCAGCCAGCATAAACAATGATCAATATTTAACAGTATTATAATGAAAATATTTTCTCAGAAAAATGTCCTTTCTGTTACACACAATCAGACCATTTACCCCTCTTAGAATTCAGAAAAAAAAAGAGATTTATAGTAATCCAACTTACTAGTTATTTTTAAGTTTCACTGTGTAGCTAAATATTGTGTAGCTAAAATACTCCTATTTTTATGACATGGCCTCAAAAATGTTAACAATTTCATAAAATAAACATGACTAGTATATATTTTTAGAAGCAATATCATATTTTAATTTGCTTATAGATTAAAATGTCTAAATATTAGTTTTTCTCTGAGATGAATGACAGTCACCATAAGAATATGATTAGCCTGACTGTTTATTACCTCACTGTGGAATACTTGCATTTTCAAAATTCTTCACTAAAGTAAAATCTTTGTTGCCCTGATGTTTTAAAGCATCTCTTCTTAAACTATAGATCACAGCTACAAAAAGGATCACATATTGGGAAGGACTATCATGACAATATGGACAATAGTATGATATTTTTTAACACAGCACTTCTTCCAGAGGCTCAAAAACCAAAACTGAAAAGAGGACAAGAAGACAGTAAAAGTCAGAGGCTGTAAGACTACTCTAAAACAATGTTGTCTATACATAACAGGAGCATTGCACTCAAACTCAAAGCAGCTAGGATTACTTCCAAAAATTCTGCACAAGACAAGCCCTCATAATTTCATACGGAGTGTATTGATCTGTGTATCTGCCTTGCCATTGAGATGCCTGAGTAAGCACCAAGCTGCAAGCCCCAGAGGGGAAGTAGAACACAGTCTATAATAGGGGTCCCAGGTTGTGTTTCTCCAAGTGAGAAACTGGAGCCTGAGAAGAATATTGTTCTCAGTTTCCGGTGTACCCAGTTGCTATTGGGGTACCACTGGGAGTTAGGATAGAGGTCCACAGGTCTGCAGTTCCTCTCAGGGCACTCAAGCCAGGCATGGTGAGGATGGCTGAGCCTGGGCAGGACCCAGTTTGTTTCTGACTGAAAGCTAAGAATACAGAGAAGCTGGAAGAGAGATAGCCTTTGACAAAGCCTCCCCGTCCATCCTTGAGGAAAGGGGATGGTTCTTGCCTGTCCAAACTGTTTTATTTGATGGGAGATGTAAATGCTTACATCTTACTCAGGATGAAGCACGGATTAAATACCTTCTCTCGGAAGGAATGTCCAGGAAGAGAAGCTCATTGGCTGAACACTTGGGGCCTATCTAGATACCTCATTATCATAGAGAACTCCAGGTTCCACACCATGGTCCTTTCAGTGGGGTGCCATGGATACATGTTCCTGATCAGGTAATTTGGCAGGGAGCTGTTTCCACTCCTGCCATTCAATCTCAATTCTAGGATTCCCTGGGGTTTGAGTGCACTTAGCCTTACCAGTTCTTCTGTCTAGCATCAGAGTACACTTGTTCCACAGGAATGCAGGCTGGACTCATGTGGCTTCATTGAACCCAGTGGGTCTACGAGACAGGTTTGACATTTTTCACAGTCCTGTAGCTACTGATAAGTTGTCTATCTAAGCTCCAGTAAAGAAAATCCAACTTGGTCACATGCAAACAACTTTATTTAAACTTAGTGGGTCAATAAAACAAAGAAATGCATTTATTCAAAAAGTATTTAAAATAGTCAGATGCATATTTGAAATGTAATAGTCAACAGTAAGAAACAAAATAGTGTGTTTGAGGAAAACAAGAATAAGGAACTGCAAACAAGGTGACCTTCAAACAGTTCAGTAGTATCAAGTAGACTATACCTGTAACAAGTTGATGAAACAATTTGAAATGAGAACACTCAGAAAATAAGTGTCAAATAGGAGTAACATAATTGCAAATGCATGGGCAAATATTTGAAATGAAACACTTACATCAGTATGGTGGTAGTTTGTTGACTGTGTTCAATGTTTTTAGTCATCTTTATGTCTATTTTACTTTTATTTGCTTTTTGGTTTGGTGTCCTATGTTATCCAAAGTCCTCAGTTTCCAAATAGCCTGGATTGTCCTCAAGTAAATATGTTTTTATATCTGGGACTTCGATGACTACTATGATACATCCAGCTTATTTCTGAGTTTTGTGCTTATTTACATGCCAGTACTGACTATGAAGCTTCATCTCTACTGGTTAGCTTTTATAATAATGGATGAGAAAGGTCATCTACAATTATTTTCACCTGTGGACCCACTGAATAGAAATAATCAGCATTCTACAGGTGGTAACACATTTCTAGTACTACAATCCTGGTCAAGATTTTATGATTGAGGAACTTATAGGCTCCAGGATTGAACACACTATTATTGTTTTGATAAATAATGCCGGTGTCTAACTTTCTTCTAAAGTCGTAGCTTTAAACCTGTTGATTCATTCAGTTTTCTGAAAAGACAGAATAAGTGATGTATCACTGTGAAGTGCTTAATGGTTAACAGAGAATTTACAAATTGTCAAAGTACACAAAATAAAAGAATATGGAAATCCCAGCCACAAATAGACATCTTCATTCACACCTCACTCTAATGGTTCAGGAACCATTAGGGAAGGGGGCAGAAAAGATAGTAATAGCCAAAAGTCAGGAAACCTGGTATGAGCCACTGACTTCTGTGCATGATGGTACCCCCACCCTCAGGAACTCACATTATCTGGTGTTGTTTATACAAACTTGCATAAGACAAATACACTCACCACTCTAAACGGAATAGGAAGGAGCTCATAAGTCCTTCTTCCTTAACTAATGAATTCTGGATAGATAGATAATGCTTTTTGACAGAGGGAGAGTTTGTTTTCTTTGTAAAGGTGGTGGCTCCTGGTAGGTTATCCATGCTGTGGCAGATGGACCCAAACAGAGGAGAATGCAAATAGATAGCACAAATGGGAGCTTATGAGTTATTATCAAATAACACAAAAATATTTTTAAAAAGTATTTTCCAAATGAAGTTAAGAAACTTATAGGATTAGAAGTATTTAATTTACTTCAATAAAATGACAAGAGATAACTTCAAAGGAGGTTAAGATCTTTACCAATTTTTTTTTTTAAATAATGTAGTCTAGAAAAACAAATGACTCATGATCCAATATAATGACACTTGATGAGGCAAATGATAGGCTATTTAATGAGAATTAGTGACTGGGTTTAGGAAATTCAGGTTTTCCACAAAGTTTTATAGAATTTTTTCAATCTCATTCTTTTGATATATTTTGTAGTGTACTCAAAGTTTTTCTCCAAGTATTAGGAATAGAAACAAAGAAATTTATCTCCAGAATTCTGAAAAACAGTATTCAGTTTCAAATAGAGAAACAAGCATAACAGTATTCTAGAAGAGTTATTATTGTTTACTGACTCCATTAGAAAATGGTCCATTAGTGGATTCTATCATTTCATTCCCACATTAAAATGCAGCCAGTTCAGACACATAAATTTCATAATAAATACCCACAATATATATTCAGAGTTGCTGTTTTAATATGTTATTTTTGATTTTTCAGGTCCTCCTGAATTTCTGGATCCCATTTTAATCTAAACAAACATTTGAAAGGATAAAGTAATAAAAAAAAAAGTTTGTTCCTTTGTGGAGCTGGCATGTCTTATCTCAACTCTGTGAGTGTCTAAGCGAGAAAATTGAGGTTACAAGATCATTATGTTCTCTGTTGTGTTTCTATATTTCAGACTTGGTAAAACATATTCTTCACAATGTCATGTGTACATGTTTTGTCTTTTCATATCTTGCAATAGTAGCAACAGAATTCACTACAAACTTGTAACCGTGAATTTCCTATAGGTCAAAAAATGCTATTACTAATAATGGAATTTTCAGTTTCTGTATGAATTAAACTGAAAAATTCATGTGTCAGTATTTAATGTTCACTGATACAATACTTTAATAGATACTGTGAAAATAGTAGATAAAGCTGCAAGAGCACTGTTATGCCAGAAGGTAATTGAAATTTTATATACTGTTAGTCAAAGATTAAATTGTGGTTATGGCATCAAATCTTCATTACTAGTTACTTCAAAGACTGTCTCTGACAAACATCTAACTTCAAAGAAAATGAAATGAACATGTTTCGGTACTGGCTGTTCAACTTGTCTATTGTTATAAACCAGGAATGAATGGTTCAGTTTATGCTTTTAAAATGTGAATTAGCAAAACCACTCAGATAATGAAGGCATTCACACCACCCAGATTGTTATGATACAGTATTCACTAAAATGACTCTAGTTTAAAAGTTTATATTTCATTTTATAACATTCTGTACAAGACTGATTATAAAAGTATGGTGTCATAAAAAGATCAG
This sequence comes from Arvicanthis niloticus, assembly GCF_011762505.2. Classification (NCBI taxonomy): domain Eukaryota; kingdom Metazoa; phylum Chordata; class Mammalia; order Rodentia; family Muridae; genus Arvicanthis; species Arvicanthis niloticus. The sequence continues at coordinate 59,141,709 of NC_047664.1, read as the reverse complement.
GTATGAGGTTCTTTAAAAACAGAAATTTAAAGTTACAAGATAAGAAAAATAATTATCTTTTTTTTTCTTCTTTTTTTTCTTTTTTTTTTTATTTATTAGATCTTTCATTTACACTTCAGATGCCATCCCCTTTCCCCATTCCCCCCCCCTTAGAAAACCCCTACCCCATGCCCCCTTTTCCTTTTTGCATTTATACATTTTTTTTAAATTTATACATTTTATAAATTTATACATTTTTTTAAAAAATGTTAATCATAGGCTTTATAAGTTTGGTATTGTTCAATCAGAGGTGTAACCCACTACCCAACCTAGATATATCAACTATCTTTGACTGGTGGAGATACATGAACATCTGCCTCCCTGTATCTCAATGCCCATAATCAGCTTGAAGAAGCTAATGATGAGTCAGCGCCCCTATTCCCTGGGCATGGGGACTAAGGTGGTAAATGTTGGGCTGTCTCTCTAGGGAAAAGTAGTGGTTTTGTCAGAATAGAGAGGATTAGCTAGGGTTTATTGCATAGCCATAACCTATTAGTAGAAATCTGTATAATTAATATCAAGATGAAGATATAAATTCTTAAATGGCACCAATTTACTTTGTTTACAAATTTTAAGGTTTTCATTGGCATGAGCTTCTTAGTGATATAAGAGTGAGATGAATATTGTTACTCTCATAGGCATTGTACCAGTATAACACATTTAGAAAAATAATTATCTTTACCACTGTTTTATTCCTAGATATGTGTGAATTCTGTTTCTTGATATTTGTGTTATCAAGTTTTTTGTTTGGTTGTTTTGTTGTTGTTGTTGTTGTTGTTATTGTTGTCATTGTTGTTGTTTTATTAGAAATGTATTTTGATTTTTTTCTATATATTTTATTTCAATGAGATGCTGCCATCTCTTGCATTTTTGCTATTTTCTGAGATGTTAAAAAAGTTTATCTCAACAATTTCAGTGCTGACAATATAACATTCGTCTATCAAGTACTCAACAGTATTCACTTTAAAAGACACTATATTCAAGTTTTTGAGCAGGGTTATATCAGCTGAGATGTGATTTTTTTCCATTTAGTTGAATAATGAGGATTATGTATAATTTGTATACAATGCTTCATTCTAGAATGTTAGAAGATAAATATAACTACATTAAAAAGTGCTCATATAAAATAAATATTCATATAAAATAAATAAGGCAAGAAAGAACTTATATCCTCAGTATTTTCTATAATTTTCAACACTGTGAGACACATACAAAATGCTTTGTTACTGACACAAGATTCAGACAAATATAATCTCTGACTATTTTCTGATCATCCAAAACTACTTGCACTTTTTACATTCTTTTTTTTTTTTACACTTTAACAGGAGAAAAATTTAAAAATGAATGAAAAAAAGTATAGTTTCAATATTCTTCTCATGATAACATAGAAGTAACCCTATATCTCTTGTTTGGAAAAAGAAGTTTAAAATATCCAAAGTAAATGCAATTTTCATTCGTGTTATTTTTTACACTGTGGAGTGCGTTGTTTTACTGCTTGTTCAGATACATGGGGAGGCACATAAATGGGACCCATAGAAAAGATTAGGTTGTCACAGCTACTTTCCATCCTTTTCTAAGAGTGATCACCCAATAGTCTTCCAGTGTGACTTCAAAAATAAAGAAGTACAGAGATTCCCAGAAAGAAGAGATAGGGGTAGGAGAAGTGACCTCAGCATGGTAAAAGTCAGTATCAAGTAATAAAGCAGAAAATCTTCAATGATCTCTGTGTTATATTTGTCCCTGATTTTTTCTCACTAATATTTAAATTAAAAAAGCAAAAACAAAGGGGGAAATGGGATAAAAAACTTTGTGTATAGAAGAAACTGGATTTGGGGCAATGTCTGGAATGTAAATAAATAAGTAATTTAAAAAAAAACAAAAAACCAACAAAGACAAAACTAAATTCATTTCAAAGAAGTACCATATTACTGATTGTACCAAGTACTTAGAATAAATTTCATACAGATAATATGGAAGATAGACACAGAATATCCCATGATAAGAATAAAAACAAACAGAAATGGATTTTCAGAAACTATATAAATTGCTGAGAATTTGTCTGGCACAATGGTTATTTGAACTTCCAGAAATGACCACTCTCACCATTATTTAGATAAGCACTTCATTACTCAATTCAAATACAAAATTAAGCCTAAGAGGATATGACACAGCTTAAAGACTTGTATGAACTAACTTTCAGAGTGAGTACTGTTGGGTTTGCCTGCAGGAAACTTCAACATACAGTACAGTGATTGACAAATGATGACAAGAGCATGCTGAAAGTTTGACTAGAGACAAAACTACAATTACAATGCAAACAGTAACCATCTCTGTATCATTACTTTACAACTCTAGTGCTAAAGTATTATTGACTAACAGTCCCACATATGCTAAAACTAAAATTGATAAAGAAATGTGTACAAGTTTGGGGAATTAAAATACATTTCATATGAACTATTTTTGTATTGAATGAAAGAAATAAAGAAATCAGTAAACAAAAATTTAAACAATCCATGACCCGATCTGGGGAAATATCTCAGTAAAGTGTTGCTGCACTAGAAGAATCTGAGTTTTCTATCTAAAACTCAAATAAAATAATAAGAAATTGGAGGTGGTAGTGCATGTTTGTAATCCCTGAAATGGCATGGTAGACACAAGTAGATCCTTTGGTTCACTAGCAGGTAGCATAGCCTGCTTACTACAACCAAGGGCCATATTAAGATACTGTACCTCACTAAATACAGTGGACAGTTTCAGAGAAATGGTACCTCAGGTTAACCTTTAGGTTTCAGGTAAGTGGATAAAAGGTGTGTGAGTGAGAGAGAGAAAAAGGGAGAGGGGGAGGGGGAGGGGAATTGGAGGGGGAGAGGGAGAGAGAAAGAGGAGAGAGGAAGAGGAAGAGAGAGAGAGAGAGAGAGAGAGAGAGAGAGAGAGAGAGAATGGTTATAATAGAAAATTACCTATTATTATTTCTCAGCCTTGTAGCCGGTGTATCATATCTGTGATCACAACTACTCTGATGTCTGCTGCACACAGAATTGCAAGTTCAGGATTTGTGCATAATATGCAAGGAGACCAAATAGACTCAGGAAAACTTAGTGAGATGCAGACATAAAACAATTCTTTTTTTATAATTTCTCAAAATACAGCTCAGTTACAAGACACTTCCATGACTTGTGCTCAAACACTTGTACATAAGACACAGAATAAAACACCAAGTGATTAGAATGCATGAAGTTCTTCATTATGCACTATTAATATAGGAAGTGAAATAGTTACAAATACCCAAAGTCTAAGAAACCAGTATCCTGAAGAAAGTGTTCAAAAGAACACTATACATAAGTCTAGTGAACATTACAGAAGAGGAGATGTACAAATTTTAAGGACTGGAGAACCAGACTGTATGTTTAGACATAATATTAAACATGTATATGACAGAAAGCTTCTTCCACAAAATCTTAGCAACATGGTGCCTATTTAAGAGCTGCACAATGAAAACACCAATTTATGGTTCCAATGCTTGTATGAAATCTCAGGTTCTCCCTTCTTGACAAAATCTACAAAAAATTAAGGCTGGTAAAAGAAAGAGAAGCAGTCTTCTTCAGAAACAGCTTCTGAGAGGTTATCCAGTCCCAAGCAGTCATCCCTAAGCACATGTACATGAGAACAAAATTATATGTACTTAACAAGAATTTTATATATATTATTTATATACATATTATTATATACATATGAAAATATGAATATAGTATATATTAAATATAGTATATATTCATATATTCATATGTATAATAATAATAATAATTTTTTTAAAAGAAGAAGGTATCCTGAATCTGAAAGCATGAGGACAGGGAAAACAGGAGGAAATATAAGCAGGAGACAGTGTAGTTGAAATGATGTAAATACAGTATTCTCATATGAAATTCTCATAGCACATCTAAACACAAATAAAAACAAGAAAACATACACTAAACCCACACATCAATAAGTGATCTATCTATTTTGAATAGACTCATTGTCCAGTAAATTTATTGACTGATACTGCTAATAAGACTATTATTAATATACATCATTTTGATAGAGTATTTAGAGAAACTACAGCAAAAATCAAGATGATATCAAATCCATGTCATATTATAAACTTTCTCTCATCTCATCTCTCATCTGCCAATATCCTGCATGTGTAGACTGAAACTAGGCTCTCTACACGCATGGAACAGATGTGCGTTTTGGTTTATATGTGGGTTCTCTAACAATTGGAGCAGGAACTGTTTTTGACTTGGACTCTGTTGCCCAAACAGAGAAACAACTGGAGAAACAACTAAAGAAGATATCTCACTGTCATCTCTTGCCTCTAAACAAACATATCCGCACAAATAAGAAAAACATCACAGTTATGTACACGTACATATAGTACATTCTCAATGAATGGGAAAACCACACAAGTAAAGAAAAAGAAAATTTTGGATATAAAGTCTAGTTAAACAACAACAAAATTCATTATAAAAAATTTTAACTCTTTAACAACACAAATTTAAATATTTTGAAATACATTCTTAATATGTAAGTGACAACATATTTGAAAATATAAAGAGAAATTGTATGTGGGAATTTTAATAAGAAAGGTATATTATATTCATTATGACTCTATATCTGAATCATTTATTTTGTTTAGAACAAAAAGTATTTTATTCATTTTTTTTCTAAAAAAATGATGTAAATAATTGTAGCTTTTCCAATAGAGATACATTGTTTTGTTTAGAGTTATAACTTTAAAACTACATATTTTTAAGTTGGAGGTGTGGAAAGGGAGTGGTAATCCAATAAGAAACCATGCTTTCAGATTTACATAATTATCTAAATATTGTATTAGCAAAGATTTTACTATTACAAAGTAAAACAACTACATCGTTAAAATTACAAAATAATATAGTGAAAAATATGGACTTATAACTGAATTTATAAACTTAAACTTTTCACTTTATAATTAACTTTTAATGAGTGTGCACAAAAATAATAAACAGTTCCTACTTGGTTACTTTCTTAATACTCATTACAGTGATATTTTAATAGTAAATAAAAGACCATGAATGTTTACCTAGTGGCTACATAACCTAATATCCATCTCTGGTACACTGGAATCTAAATGCTTTGAGGTATATATCCAAGGTAGTACACCTCCCAAGCATGTATGAAGCTTTAAATTAAATTTCTACTTTAACACAAACAAAACAAATGCACAATAAAACTCTCCAAATAAAAATACAAACAAATCTATTTCATATTCTCATTTAGAATTCCTCAAATTCTTCAATTCCTCAAATTCTTTTCAATAAATCAATCTTTTGGTTTATCAAGCAATATTTTCATATGTAAACGTAAAGAGTAAAATAATCTATTTCCAGCCACATCAGGGTAACATTTACAGAGATAAGATTTAGTTTTATTTGGGAAAATTAATCAGAATGGACTAGCAAATTAGCTCAAGTGTAAAGACAACTGTATAACATATTTGCCACCCTCTTTTGGGTTTTTAGCACTGAAAATAAAAGACAAGTATAGTTTTGAATATTTCTCAAGATATTCATTTCTGTATTGAAAGACTTTACTAGAAATGGGACACACACCCATGAAACTTATGGTATTTAATGTTGCACGTTAACTCCACTCCACTGGACCAGATCACTTCTTTGTATAATTGACAAATAATGAAATAAGTTCTTAAAATATGAATCTACCTTGACACTTTCTTGTAATCTAGTTAAACTGTTAGTTATAATGTTTGCAGTTGTTTGTCTTTTAAATTATCTTTATAACAGTTTCAAATGAAAATGTATTTAAACTCCATCTCCTGTTAGGCAGAGAACATTTATAATGTAAACTACAGTTTAGATTTTTTTTTTTTTATTTTAGCAGTTTACTTTTTTTTGAATTGTATAATATAAAAGTTATATTTCCAAGGGCAAAGGAAAGAAAACACAAAGTTGGAGAGTTCCCTGGATCAACCTGTCTTTTTTTATGCCAATACCATGATTTTTGTTTGTTTGTTTTGTAACTTTACCTCTGTAGTAGCACTTGAGATCAAGGATGGTCTAACCTCCAGAAGCTCTTCTATTATACAGGATTGTGTTAGCTTCCTTAGTTTTTATTTTATCTTGTTAACGTGACTATTATTCATTCAATGTCAGGTAAAAGCTGTATTATATTTTTAGTGGGGATTGAGTTGAATCTGTGGATTGCTTTTGGTAGGATGGCCATTTCTTTCTTTCTTTTTTTCTTTCCGTTTTCATCATCATCATCATCAACATGATCATCATCTTTAATTTTCATTTTTTTTTTACACTCCAGATTTTATTCGTCTGCCAGCACACCCTCCGACTGTTCCGGACCCCATACCTCCTCCCGCAGCCCCCTATCTACAGGAAGATCTTCCCAACCCCCGAATTCACCCTACCAGACCTCTAAACTTCCTAAGGCCTCTAGTCTTTTGAGGGTTAGGTTCATTTTCTTTGACTGAATGCAGACCCAGCAGTCCTCTGCTCTATATGTGTTGGGGGCCTGATATCAGCTGGTATATGCTGCCCTGTTGATGATCCAGTGTCTGAGAGATCTCAGGTGTCCAGGTAATTGGGACTGCTGGTCCTCCTACAGGGTCGCTCTACTCCTCAGCTTTGTTCTTCATTTTCTTAATTCAACCACAGGGTAAGCAGCTTCTGTCCATTGGTTGGGTGCAAATATCTGTGTCTAACTATTTCAGCTGATTGTTGGGTCTTTCAGAGGACAGTCATGATAGGTCCCTTTGTGTGAGTGCTCCATAGCCTCAGTAATAATGTCAGGCCTTGGGACCTCCCATTGAGCTGGATCCCATTTTGAGGCTGTCACTGGACCTTCTTTTCCTGAGATTCCTCTCCATTTGTATCCTTGCAGTTCTTTTAGACAGGAACAATTATGGGTCAGAGTTTTGACTGTGGGATGGCAACCCTATCACTCAGTAGTCTTTCTACTGGAGGTCAGCTCTACAAGTTCCCTCTCCCCTCTGTAGGACATTTGATTTAGGGTCACTCCCTTTGAGTCCTGAGAGTCTCTCACCTCCTAGGTCTCTGGTATATTCTGGAGAGTCCCTGCCATCTCCTACCTCCTGGTGTTGCCTGTTACCCTTCTTTCTGCTGGCCCTTAGGGCTTCAGTCCTGTTTCCTACCCCCACTCCCCATTGCTACTTATTTCTGTTCATTCTTTTGACCCTCTGGACTTCTCTCCTATCTCTTCCCATACCTGATCCAGCTCTCATCCCTTTTCATCTTCCCCTTGTATCTCCCTCTCAGGTCCCTCTCTTTCTCTACCATCTGTGATTATTTTGTTTCCCCATCTAAGTACGATTGAAGCACCCCTATTTTGGTCTTTCTTTTTGTTAAGCTTAATATGGTATGTGAGTTGTATTGTGAGTGAAACTAGAAAATATCATCCTGAGTGAGGTAACTTACACACAAAAGAACACACATAGTGTGTACTAACTGAGAAGTGGATGTTAGCTTTTGTCTATAGTATTGATCTTCCAAAAAATCAACTCTGTGTTTGATTTTATGTATTGTTCTAATTGTTTATATTTTATTGATCTCAGCACTCACTAGATTATTTCTGCCATTTCATCCTCTTGGGTATGCTTGATTCTTTTAGTTCTCCAGTTTTCAATGTGCTATTAAGTTGTTAGTATGAGATATCTTTTTTTTTTTTATGAAGTTACTTAGTGTTATGAACTGTCCATTGTATCCCATGTTTTGTTTATATGATACAGTTGTATATCTTGGTCTTTTTGTGGGACTTTAAACAGTGACAACAGGGTCTAACTCAAACTCTTTGGCCTGATTTTCAGACCCTTTTCCTGATCCTGGAAAGTGCTTATGTTCAGTGGAAGTTGATATATCATGTTTGGTTGATATTCATGTGCTGCCTGCACTTTTCTGAAGAATAGAGAAAGAGAAATAGGTGGTTTTCAGGAGAGGAGAGGTGTGGGGAAGGACTGGGATAAGAGGAGGGAGGAGAAACTACAGTTAGCATGTAGTGTATAAGAAGAATAAAAATAAAAAATGAAAAAGCTTTGACTGTTTATTAAATAACATATTTTATGATAAATTTCCAGATACCAGGTAATTCTAGCATTTGTTTGTTTCTTAGTGTGTTACTTTTACTTCTGAATTGATTAAACTGAGAAACCAAACTCTACGTGTTAGCACTTTTCTGAGAGAGTGATTATGAATATTTTATGTCTACAAGATATCATCTTTGAAATTTTGGTATGGCCTTTTATTTTTTAAAGGTATATTTTATGATTTTACGTACATGTGTTTATGTATGTATGTATGAGAAACAGAGAGAGACAGAGACTGAGACAAAGATTGAAATAGAGATACAGAGAGAGAGAGAGATACAGAGAGAGAAAGACAGAGAGACAGAGAAAGAGAATGAGTGCAATTTTTCACAGGAGCTTGAGCAGTCAACTTCCTCAGGAGCTGGTATTCTGAGTTACAGCTGTAGTTACAATTACATAAGTGAATACAACTCTTTCCACTAAAAGCTAATTGAACCAAATATAAAGGTATAGTGGGTGTATTTCCACATAAAATCTTTAATTTTTAAACTAAAAATTAAATATGTTGACAGATATGTGGGAAGATGGAAGACATACTAAATAACGCAAACCAGTTACCAAATGGAAAGTGCTGGATAAGCTAAATCATGTGGATTATTTTCAATCATACTATGAAATCCGGGAATCAAGGGCCAGTAACAGAGTTTTTTTTTTTTAATGGTATTTAGCAGAGTGATTGAAGATTAATGCCAGTCCTAAAACCTGTAGTAAAATGTATGTGGAAGCATCAGATTCAATGGACAAAATTTAGAATATCAGATGACCTCAACCAGAAATTGAATACAACTAGTTACTAGAACACTAACCAGCCATAACAAAGTATAAGCTACTCATTATCTTCACAGTGATTAATAAAGTACAGCTAACTATATGGCTAACTGAAAATAAACAGAAGACATACTTGATAACTCATTGAATCCAATTAGTACCATATATATATGGATAGATGTGCAGCCATCCACTGGAACATGGGAAACCTACCAGTAGCCACACACACTCAAAGAAAAGACTTTCATCTCTAGTAGCTATCAACTGTCAATAGCTATTCAGTAAGGAATATTGATTGGGAGGGGAGAGGCTGAGGACTATATGAAAAGTAATTGGAGAAGAGATTGTGTGGATGGATATGCTCATATTTCATTAAATACATGTATGACATTATCAAATATTAGAACATTATAACAAAAACTATTAAAAAAGTGAATACTAAAGTGCTCTTGATAGCCTAAAATATAGTAAACAGTCCCATAAAATGTCATGGTAATCCTGAGAGGAAGACAGGGGGATAGAATAATGAGAATGATGGCAACAGAAGAAAGAGACATTTAGAGTGATGAATACATTTGTTCCTTTGAATATGCTGTTTCATAGCTATATGCATGTCTGAAAACTCTCTGGGGTTGTATAATTCCTTAAATAAAACATATTAAGCCAATTGTTTACATTACAGCTATTTTAAGAATTATACACTACAAAGGAGTATTGTGGAAGAAGATGGGATAATTCTATAAGAGTCTTTTGTTAGATTGTTATTTCTAATAAAAGAATATTGACAGAACCATTTAATATCATTCTGTACATTTATGTCCATATAGATGCCTACATTGAAAGTTCATCACAGCAAATATCTGTCAATACTTCTTAGTAAAGGAATTAAAAAATGTTTCCATAATTTGTAATAACTAGTTATTGACAGTATTTTACAGCAAAGTTCACATCTTTGGAATGCTTGTATCACATTATAAACATGTCAATAAAACAGTTTCAATTCATGGTCTTCAAATCAACCAATTATATCTAAGTATGAATTGCCATCAAGTTATACCTGAGTGTAGGATTAACTGAGAACTGTGAGATAGAGGGAACAAAGAATAAAATAGAAGAAAACAGCTGGCACTGTATTATTCTCGTAGAAAGAGAGAGTAGTGCTGAGTACTACCTGCATAAGCAAGGGCATGTTAATTAGTGTAGTTTAAGATCATTGTGATAAAAAATAAAGCAAGGTGAGTCATGGGGTGCAGTTCTGTATTTTATTCAAAGGGCTTTTTGTTAAGATGGAATATGAACAGACTCAAATCAAATCAGGTATGTGACCAGTCAGCATTTTGAGAAAAGTATTCTGACAGGAGTGAATAGGCAGTGTAAAGTGTAAGTCAGAAAGATGTTTTTCACATTGGTTCACAATTTCAATCATGTTTGTGGGGTTATATATGTATCAGTAAATTATCTATACTACCTAGGAATTATGTCCTCAATGGGACATTTCACCTGACCTCACTATGCCAAGTATTCACAACATATGAAACAAAAGAAGCCACATCATTCCATATATTATCACTTTATGAAAGCAATAGCTTCCCTGGTGCCTACAACACTATCTTGATAAGCAGGAATTAAAATAAATCTGAATAAACACTTAAAAAATCTAATTTTTTCCCATTAAAAACACATCTTTTAGAATTATTGATTCTAAATTCTTGGCTAATGAAGAAAATGCTCTAATAGCTATATTTGTATATTAGGAAACTCCTTGATACAGTCTTATAGTTACCAGTATAATAAAATGATAAAGTGCTTATTTATTTTTTGTACAATTTTAATTTTTGAGAAAAAAGTAACAAATCATAGAAATGCCCCAAATGTTGAAAGTCAAGAACCTGGAAAGGTTCTGAGTAAATGCTATCTGCCTTTGAAATTTTTCATACTTGCTTACTCAACCAGGGCCCCCAACTTTGGCATATGTGTATACAGGATATTAGGCTGTCATTCCCCTGGGAACATTACCTTATGAGAAAATCTTATATTTCCACTAGATGACAATTAAAAGAGATCTGAAACTGAAACATATAGAGATACTAAGAGGCTTTAGAACATTCACACCCACAAGAGATGTCTTTATTAAGCCTTTCCCCACTAGTTTGCTGGATAGCAACAGGAGATAGAAACTTTGTAACAGCCAAAGTTGCTAGATGATTCTAAGGAAACAATGTTTTCCCCACACCATAGGACAGATCTGCAAATTAATTCACAGTCTCTGAAAGTATGCAGAAACCTTGACAGATTAAAACCAGGCAAAATCCTAGCCTTCAAACTGGAAGATAGACACGTAGTCCCACACCTAAAACAGGGTATTTGCAAGTGACATCTTCTGGGAAGAGTAAAATGAGTTTGGACCAATGGAGTATGACTGTATATATGAACCAGAGTCCAGGGCAAGCCACGTGCATGGGAGGAGTTGGCCAATACATACAGATTTAAAGAAGGTTTTGTGTGCTAGTTTTGGTTCCAATATTGTATTTTTTTAATTTATTTATTTATTTAATTTATTTTCTTTCCTTCTTTCTTTCTTTTTTCTTCCCTTTTTTTTTCTTTTTTAATTATTTGTTAAAATATTCCAGATACCATATGTCCAAGCCACCCATGTGTCTCCACAAGGCTGTTCCCATCCCCCATTCCCCATGCCACCTGACCTCTAAACTCCCTGGGGCCTCCCAGTTTCTGGAGGGTTAGGTACATCATTTCTGATTGAAAACAAACCCGGCAATCCTCTGCCGTATATGTACTGGGAGCCTCATATCAGCTGGTGTATGCTGCCTTTTTGGTGGGCCATTCTTAGAAAGATTTCTGGAGTCCATATTAATTGAGACTGTTGGTCCTCCTACAGGGTCATATAGTCCTCAGCTTCTTTCAGCATTTTCCTAATTCATAGGGTCAGCAACTTCTGTCCATTGGTTGGGTGAGAATATGTGCATCTGACTCTTTTGGCTGCTTGTTCTGTCTTCGGGAGGGCAGTCATGATAGGTCTTGTTTTGTGAGAGCTCCGTAGCCTCAGTAATAATGTCAGACCTTGAGAATACCCCTTGAGCTGGATCCCACATTGGCCGTGTCACTGGACCTTCTTTTCCTCAGACTCCTCTCCCTTTCCATCCCTGTAGTTCTTTCAAACAGGAACAATTATGGGTCAGAGTTTTGACTGTGGGATGGCAATCCCATCCTCATTTGATGCCCTGTCTTCCTGCTAGAAGTGGGCTCTGTAAGTTCCCTCTCCCTACTGTCCAGCGTTTCATTTAAGACCCCTCTTTTTGAGTCCTGACAGTCTCTAACCTCCAAGGTCTCTTGTGGGGAATAATTAGCTCCCATGTGGCCGTGGCCGTGGCTGTGGGCGTGGGTTCTTTAATCTTATTGGGTGATTGTGATTCCCAATGCTCCAAAGAGACTGGAGTGCAGGGATTTTTGACTGAGTCCCTTCCATGTGGCACCAGGTAGGAGCTGGGCTGTGAGAAGTGGACAGGGCATCCCTGGACAAGGGGAAGAAGACTCAGTCTGAAGTTTGGGGAGAGGGGGACAGGGACTCTTGAGTGGACCCGGAAAGAGGGCAGCTGCCCGCCAGCTCCAGGGCGCTAGGGCAAGCACTTGGAGAGGCCATTGACCGAGTACACCGAGGCTCCCTAGCAAAGAATTGGCAGAACAGCCATGGCGGGCTGGTGGTCTCTATTTGGGGCTCCCAGATGCTGCTGAGGGGCCATGGACGAACAGAGATTGTGAGCATGCAGGGCTGGCCTGCAGCTGAAAGGAACTAGGGAGAGGAAAGCCCCTACCGCACTGCCCTGGGGAAAAAGATTCTTTGGTTACTGTTGTTCTCCAAGGCCTAGCTAGCTTCCTGGAAGAGGTGGGCCTCCGCCACAGAATGCAGAGAAGCTCTCCATGGGAGATTAGACACTTGATACTCAGAGGGCCCCTCCATGGTTCCCCACACCAGGCCCCAATGACACAAAGGAGTCTATGAATCCAAATGGCTTTATTTTTACAGCAGATGGAAGTTGAATCTGGATGCACCTCCACTTAGGTCAAGGCGAACCTGACTTAAATAGGGAGGGAGCAGGGAGGCGGGTCTGGGAAAGGAATACATAATTGGCTACACCCTCTGGCCTTTAGGTATTTAATTAATCTGGAAATCTTTCTAGGGCCTCTTCCCCAAACCCCCTTCCACTTTTCCTCCCAGGTCCCTCTCTTCCCACTTGTGATTGCTTTTTTCTTCCTCCCCAGTAAGACTGAGGTGTCCTCATTTGGGCCCTTCAACTTTTGATCTTTTTGAGTTCTGTGGACTATATCTTGGGTATTCTGTAGTTTCCTTTTTTTATTTTTATTTTTTTGGCTAATATTCACTTATTAGTGAGTACATACCATGCATGTCATTTTGGGTCTGAGTTACCTAACTCAGGATGATATTTTCTTGTTCCATCCATTTGCGTGCCAACTCAGGATATCCTTGTTCTTAATAGCTGAGTAGTATTCCATTTTATAAATAAACTACATTTTCTGTATCCATTCTTCTGTCATGAAAAATCCATTGTTTTTCCAGCTTCTTGCTATCACAAATAATGTCACTATGAACATAGTGGAACATGTGCCACTGTGGCATAGTGGGGCATATTTTGGGTATACTCCCAAGAATGGTATTGCTGGGTCTTCAGGTAGATCTATTTCCAATTTTCTGAGGAACCTCGAGCTTGATTTCCAGAGTGGTTGTACCAATTTGAAAACCCACCTGCAATAAAGGAGTGTTCCTCTTTCTCCACATCCTTGCCAACATGTGTTGTCACCTGAGGTTTTGATCTTAGTCATTCTGATTGGTGTAAGGTGGAATCTCAGGGTCATTTTGATTTGCATTTCTCTAATCACTAAGGACTTTGAACATTTCTTTAGGTGCATCTCAGCCACTTGAGATTCCTCTGTGGTGAATTCTTAGTTTAGTTCTATATCCCATTTTTGATTGGGTTGTTTGGTTTTTTGGTGGTTAGCTTCCTGACTTTTTAATATATTTTGGATATTAGCCCTCTATCAGATGTGGGGTTAGTGAGAAATTTTTCCCAAGCTGTAGGTTGCCAATTTATCTTATTGACAAAAAATCCTTTGCCTTACAGAAGCTTTCCAGTTTCCTGAGGTCCCATTTATCAATTCTAGATCTTAGGGGATGAGCCATTGGAGTTCTGTTTAAGAATTATCCCCCTGTGCCAATGATTTAAAGGCTCTTTCTCACTTTCTCTTCTATTAGTTTCAGTGTTTCTGGTTTTTGTTGAGGTCCTTGATCCACTTGAACTTGTACTTTGTGCAAGGTGACAAATATGGATATATTTTCATTTTTCTACATACAGACAGCCAGTTAGACCAGCACCATTTATTGAAGATGCTTTCTTTCTTCCAGTGTATATTTTTGCCTTCTTTGTCAAAGATCAATTGTATGGTTTTATTTCTGGGTCTCCAATTCTATTCCATTGTTCAATGTGTCTGTCTCTATACGAATACCATGCAGTTTTTAACACTATTGATCTGTAGTAAAGCTTGCAGTCAGAGATGGTGATTCCCCCTTGCCAGTCTTCTATTGTTAAGAATTGTTTTGCTATTCAGGGTTTTTTGCCTTTCCAGATGAATTTGAGAATTTCTCTTTTCAGGTCTATGAAGAATTTTGTTGGGATTTTGATGGAAATGCATTGAATCTGTAGATTGCCTTTGGTAGGTTGGCCATTTTTGCTATATTCTTTCAATCCATGATGGGGGTATTTCTCCATTTTTTGAGATTTCAGTTTCTTTCTTGAGAGATTCGAAGTTATTGTCATACAGGTTTTTCACTTATTTGGTTAGAGTTACCCCAAGCTATTTTATATTATTTGTGCCTATTTTAAAGGGTGTCATTTTTCTAATTTCTTTACCAGCCTATTTGTCATTTGTATAAATGAAGGCCACTGATTTATTTGAGTGAATTTTATATCCAGCCACTTTGCTGAAGTTGTTTATCAGCTGGAGAAATCCTCTGGTAGAATTTTGGGGTCACTTATGTGTACTATCAAATCATCTGCAAATAGTGATACCTTGATTTTTTCTTTGCCAATTTGTATCCTCTTGATCTTTTTTTTGTTGTCTTATTATTCTAGCTAGCACTTTGAGCACTATATTGAATAAATATGAGGAGAGTGGGCACCCTTTTCTTGCCCACAATTTTAGTGGGATTGCTTCAAGTATCTATTTAATTTGACATTGGCTGTTGGTTTGCAGTAAATTGCTTTTATTATGTTTAGGTATCAGCCCTGAATTCCTGACCACTTCAATACTTTTAACATGAACAGGTGTTGTATTTTGTCAAATGCTTTTTCTGCATCTAAGGAGATGATTGTGTGATTTTTTTTCTTTGAATTTGTTTATAAAGTGTATAATGCTCATGGGTTTTCGCATATTGAACCAATCTTGCATCCCTCAGATAAGCCTAATTGATTTGGTGAATGATGGTTTTGATGTGCTCTTGTATTCAGTTTGCAAGAATTTTATTGAGTATTTTTGCATCGATATTCATAAGTGAGATTGGTCTCAAGTTCTCTTTTTTGGTTGGGTCCTTGTTTGGTTTAGGTATCAGAGTAATTATGGCTTCATAGAACAAGTGATGTAGTGTTCCCTTCTGCTTCTATTTTATGGAATAGTTTGAGGAATATTGGTATCAGGTCTTCACTGAGGGTCTGTTAGAATTCTTCAGTAAAACCATCTGGCCCTGAGCTTTTTTTGGTTGGGAGGTTTTTAATAACTTCTTCTATTTCCTTGTGCAATATGGGCCTGTTTAGATGGTTTACCTGCTCATTGATTTAACTTTGGTATGTGGTATCAGGTCTAGTTTTGCTGAGTATAGGCTTTTATAGTAGGATCTGTTGGATTTTTTTAATTTTCTCAGTATCTGATGCTATGTCTACCTTTTCATTTCTGATTTTGTAAATTTCAGTACTACCTCTGGGCCCTATAGTTATTTTGACTAGAGTTTTATCTATCTTGTTTATTCTCTCAAAGAACCAGCTTTTGGTTTTATTGATTTTTTTGTATTGTGCTCTTTGTTTCTATTTGGTTGATTTCGACCCTAAGTTTGACTATTTTCTGCCTTCTACTCCTCTTGAGTGAGTTTGCTTCTTTTTGTTGTAGAGCTCTCAGATGTGCTTTTAAGTTGTTAGTGTAAGATCTCTCCAGTTACTTTACCAGGGCACTTAGTGCTATGAATTTTCCCCTTAGCACTGCTTTCATTGTTTCCCTTAAGTTTTGGTATGATGTTTCAGTTTTTTAATTAAATTCTAAAAAATCTTCAATTTCTTTATTTTTTTTTCCATAGCCAGGTTATCACTGAGTAGAGAGTTGTTCTGTTTCAACGTGTATTTGAGATTTCTGTTGTTTTTGCTCTTATTGATCAACAGTCTTAGGCTATGGTGATCTAATATGATGCATGGGATTATTTTAATCTTCTTGTATTGGTTGAGGGTTGTTTTGTGACCAATTATATTGTCACTTTTGGAGAAGGTATCATGAGGTGCTGAGTAGAATGTATATTCTGTTGTTTTAGGGTGAAATGTTGTGTAGATATCTGTTAAATCCATTTGGTTCATAATCTCTATTAGTTTCACACTGTCTGTGTTTAGTTTCTGTTTCAATGTCCTGTCCATTGGTGAGAGTGGGGTTTTGAAATATCCCACTATTATTGTGTGGGGTTCAAGGTATGTTTTGAGCTTTAGTAAAGTTTCTTTTATAAATTTGGGTGCTCTTGCATTTAGGGCATAGATGTTTAGAATTGAGACTTTCTCTTGGTAGATTTTCCCCTTGATGAATATGAAGTATCCTTTCTCATCACACTTGATATCTTTTGGTTGAAAGTTTATTTTATTGGATATTAGGATGGCAACTCCAGTTTGTTTATTGAGACTATTTTCTTGGAAGCACTTTTTCAATCCTTTTACTCTGAGATAGTGACTATCTCTTTTATTGAGGTATATTTCTTGTATGCAGCAAAATGCTGGATCTTGTTTGCCTTTTAGTCTGTTAACTTATTGTCTTTTTATGCATGAGTTGAGTCCATTAATGTTAAGAGATATTAAAGAGAGATGTCTGTTAGTTTCTGATATATTTGTTTTTGTAGGTGGCTTTATTTGTTTGTGATTGTTTCTTTTTGGCTTTGTTGTGAGATGTTTATTATCCTGTCCTTTCTTTGGTGCAGGTAACTTTCTTATTTTGGAGTCTTCCTTTTAGTACCCTCTGTAGGGCTGAATTGGTAAAAGATACTGTTTGAATTAGGTTTTGTCCTTGCATATTTTTTTCCATCTGTATTAAGAGATTTGCTGAGTATAGTAACCTGGGCTGACATTTGTGTTCTCTTAGAGTCTGCATGAACTCTGACCAGTCTCTTCTGGCTTTGAGAGTCTCTTTTGAGAAGTCTGGTGTAATTTTGATAGGCCTACCTTTGCATGTTACTTGGCCCTTTTGTCTTGGAGCTTTTAATATTCTTTCTTTGTTTTGTTCGTTTAGTGTTTTGACTATTATGTGATGAGAGGATTTTCTTTTATGGTCCCACTTATTTGGTGTTCTATAGGTTTCTTGTACCTTTATGACCATCTCTTTCTTTAGGTTGGGAAATTTTTCTTCTATGATTTTGTTGAAGACATTTTCAGATCCTTTCAGCTGATAATCTTTGTTCTCCTCTATTCGGATTGTTCTTAGATTTGGTCTTTTCCATGTGTCCTGAATTTCCTCTATGCTTTGGATTAAGAGTATTTTATGGTTTAGATATTCTTAGACAGTTATGTCAATTTCTTTTACTGTAACTTCTACACCTGAAATTTTCTCTTCTATCTCTTTTCTTCTGTTGGTGATACTTACATCTGTAATTCCTGGCCTCTTTTCTAGGTTTTCTATTTCTACATTTTTCTCCATTTGTATATTTTTTATTGTTTCTACTTCCCCTTTTAGGTCTTGGACTGCTTTATTCAATTCCTTCACCTGTTTACCTGTGTTTTCCTATATTTCTTTCAGTGAGTTATTGATATCCTCCTTAAAGGATGCTATTATCTTCATGAGATAGGATTTTAGGACAGATTCCTGATTTTCAGGCTTGTCAGTGTATTGAGGGCTTGGTGTGGTGGGAGAGCTGTGTTCTGATGATGCCTATGTATATTGGCTCCTGTTGCATATTGTCTTGCACTTGAATCTCACCTTCTGGATATCCCTGGTGTTTGTTGGTCTGTGTGACTCTGTGTGTAATCTGCCTCTTTTGTCCCTGGGGTGCTTCAGGTCCCCTGGTAGGCCTGCAGCCCTTGTGGTAGCCTTTCAACTAGGGGCTCTTCTGAGGGGTATAGAAGCTGCTGATCTATTGCTCTGGCTGCAATAGATCTCCTGGGAGACCTTCAGACTTTTCGCTCTTCAGTGGAGCAGTCAAACTGTTGTACTATGTGAAGACATTCTCCATGGGGGCCTATGGACTGTGGTTTCTGTTTCTCTATGTGCAGCACAACTCCAGGGAGGCTTTCAGTGTGCTGGGTTACTTGCTCTGGATGCATTTAAGCTGTAGTGTCAACTGCTCTGAGTCCAGCGGATCTTCTAGAATGGCTCAGAATATGGTGTCTTCAGGGCAACAGACCAGCTAGCAGTCAACTGCTCTGAGTGCAGGATCTTCTTGGATTGGTCAGGTTATGGTGTTTTCATTGGAGCAGATCAGCTAGGAGTCTGCCCCAGCAGAAAGAAACAGGAGGAAAGGCCAGAAGGGGAGTGATATTCCAGAGGGCAAGATTTTGGGGGATGATGTCTCTAGGATTCACTGGGCTCCCAGTTGGAGCTCAGGGACCTCAGGGGGGTTGGGGTGGGTTCTTACCAACTGCTCTGAGTGAAGCTGATTCTCTTGGATTGGTCAGGATATGGTGTGTTCATGGGTGCAGACCAGTTGGAAATTTGCCCCAGCAGAAAGTGCCAGGCAAAAGGGGTTCTGGTATTTTCTGTTTGGTATTTGTCTATTTTACTTGTTTTCATTTTTCTTTTTCTTTTTCTTTTAAAGACATTCATATATAGAGAGAAGAACATAGAGTTGAGTGTATAGGGAGGTGGAAAAATAGGAGGAGAAATAATATGAACAGAATGTATTTTTTATAAAATAATTTTTAATGGAAAACGATTTATTTTTTTTTAAATGAGAAAACTGTCACAGTTTTTTCTACCATTCTTAGCTTTCTTATCACTGTTTTACAGTTGTGACAATGCCAGACAAGTTGATTTTATTAAAATCAACATTATGTTCTCTCACTGAAAAAACCTAACTATAACTTACACTGTATCCTCAACCCTAGAGCGTACCAGTACTTGGAGATCTGACATATGGCAAATAATGTGTACAGAGAAAAAGATAAACAACTTCGGAGTCACTTTCCAGATCCTCACTACCTACTGATTGTACATGCAAGACGCAATCTCCTCAGATTGCTTCTAGACATCTGTAATCTTTTTATATCAGGGTGTAGGACACTTTTCTATTAGCTTAGTGGTTTGGGGCACAATATGGTTCAGAAAATAGTGCAATTACTTTATCTTAAGTAAAGCCCTCCATTTATATCAAATATGCATGCCGTTATATGGGTGCATGTCCAACTCTCCTCCACCACTTACAGAATCAGTAGTTTATTTTATTGGAAAATATAATACAAAATGAGTTTATTTCTGGCCAAATACATTTGTGCTAAGAAACTGATGTATGCTTGCATTCAGAGATGGGGAAAGGTTAGTAAATAATGCTTTATTTTCTATTTTGAACTCCCATCCCAATCTTGGCTTCATTAAAATAAACAGTACACCTGGTCCTCTTGATCCTCATTCTAATGATAAACACCTCAGCTCTTGCCAAAGCCTTCAGATAAAGATATTCTACCTTCTGTGCCCTTGGCTAAAGGCAAATAATAGTTAAGCAAATCCAATTGGCAGAGGCAGTCAAGTAGTCTGCTATATGAAGACAATTCTAAGTAGCATCCAGAGCAGTATTGGCATGCTAAGCTTCAGGATGATCCTTGCACATCCTTCTTTTCATTTCAAGTGCTGATAGGAAGCAGCATTCAGATGCATTTGTATAAATGGGGATAAACTTCTGAAACTCTCTGAAGTAAGCCATTAGAACCGGAATAGGGCTTATAGTTAAATACACAGGAGTAAAGTGTGCATATGCTGATTAAATTCAGCAGGTTTTCACCAGGTTTTCCACCTTAAATGTGACTAAAAGCATTGCCAATTTGATTGATGAGTACTTTACCGTAAATCTAAGCATAGGATTAGTAGGAACATTGAAAGCACAAAAATGTAATGTGACCTGTGCTTGGATGGCTAAAGGCAGAGAAGAAATAATAATAGGACACATGTGTTATCCCAATTTAAAATGTTGAGTAGAATATTTTAATAATGGGCAACATTAGTTTGTCCTAAACAGAAAACTACCATGTGACTGTAATTGGACAAGTGCAATTGTTTTTAACAAAAGTGCTGCTCACAGTACTTTTGCTTACAGGATAAAAAAAAAAAATGATCTCTGATTCAACAAGATTGTATTTATACAGTCTCTGCAGTCTCTGTAGTTGATTAAATGTAGAAGATCCAGCCCAACACTCCCCAGGTTTTCTTTTCCAGACCATGTATTCCCAGGAGATGTAGAATGCCATTCTGTTGAAATTTTATCTACGATGTCAACTTATCTCAATAATTTAAAGCAATGAAGCTACATTATAATCATAGATTTATTTATTACTATGTTTGTATTTGTGTTTAACATTGTAAGTATATTTTGATCAATTTAGCACCTAAAAAAATTGTATTTTTTTTTTTAGATCCTCAGCTAGGAGTGAAACTTCATGCCAATAGTATCAAGTCCATGTTGGGATATCAGCTAGTTTGATCTTGTGTAGGTATTCATCCTGTCAGAGCCTCTGATAGATCATAGGTGCCACTACCATGCAGGAAAAAATATTACATTCTCTGTCCTCTACATTCTGTGACTCTTAGAACATTTCTGTTTCTTTGTCCCGTGTCATGGATGAAGGAGTGTAAAAGAAATGATCCATGCAAAGTTGAGGATTCCACCGTCTCTTATTTTCTAAGCTTTTAAAAGTCATGGTTCACTGAACTAATTTCCATCTGGTTCACTGAATTAATTTCCATCTAGTGCAAAAATCAAGCTTCTCTGATCAACTTTGAGAGATATACTAATTTATGTATATAAAAATAATTCAATAAGAATCTATTTAATACATGTAAATTTGGGCACAATAATACTTGCAATTTCTTCCCTAGAATCTATAGTCTACCTAACCACATGTCCTTTGTCTTAAATATGATGTCAGATAATACTGGTTATATCTCATGGAACTGTATTTAATCTAATCAGAAAATGTTTGTTACTCATATAACAAGGTTAGAACTCACTGCTCAACCATGGTAGGCATATCTTATCAGGACAGTCATAATTTCAATTACAGTGTTCATAGCTAGGTAATACCTTGAACTTGTTTTTTTAAATACTACTACATGATAAAAATATGTCTGAATTGCTGTCTTGCCCTTCTAGACAAGTCACACACACACAAACACACACAAGGCCCATTAACATTGCACCTCCCTAACATATAAACTGTTGTTTGAACAAAACAATTCCTTATCCATTAAATTAATTTTACAAAAATACATTTGGTGTTGGGATGGAGAGATGTCTCAGTGTTTAGAGGCACTGACTGCTCTTCCAGGGGACCCAGGTTTTAATCCTAGTACCCATATGACCCCTCATAATTTTCTAAATTTTAAGAATTGATACTCTCACAGATATACATGTAGGCAAAGCACCAATAAACAAAAAATAAAAGTAAGTAAAACATTAAAAATTATATTTGATATGTATTTAAAGGTGAGTGAAACAAAACTTTATTCTCAATCTTTTAGGAAACTCACAATCTTATAAATATGAATAATTGAATTGGGATTTTCTTGTTTTGTTGGAAACTCAATTGTATCATACAATGTTCTTTGTGGAAACTATCTTATGACAGGATGTTTTGCTGAGAACAGATGTGATGTTTTTCTGGAAGCTGTCTGGTTAAAGGGCATGTGATGTTTTGCTGAAGCAGTCTGTTGAAAGGAGATGTGATATTTGAAAAGAGTATAGGTGTAACTCAACAAACAGTGGATGACATTCTTGCATAGGTTTGATGTGCAACTCTTTGCTGGTCTTTGTTGGGCTTTGTGGATACAGGTCTTAGCTGGTTGGTTCACCTTGCTTTCTTTACTGAACTTCATTAGTCCTGACTTCACAGAGAAAAAAACGCACCAAAGAACTTGAGGTAGTATTTTGGTTGCATCTTGCCCCTTCCTCAGACAAGTGTGGATCAGCAGAAGCTCGAGGTTTGTTCTGAATTGAGTTGTTGCCAATGATTATTATTTGGTGTTTGCCCATTGGACTGAGCTGCTGACAATGAAGATTGGAATAGCACCAAAGTACTCTTCCTAAATATGTTCACAACCCACGTGTCCTCTTAGCATTTCTTTTTCACGCCTCTGTTGGGCGGTAGACTAGATGGGAGGTTGAAGCATTAAGGAACCATCATTAAAGTAGATTTTGGAAACTCTAAGCCTCCAGATAACCCTGGCATAGTTTTGACAACAATTTGTAGAAAATGTCCCAAAAAGAAAACAGAAACAATGTCCATTTTGTTAGTGCCAATAGAAGGTATGGACACAGAAATATTGAAAATAATGGGGAAAATATATTGTGGCATAAAAACATTGACTAATGCAGAGGATCTATCAAAATTATCATTGGGAAATTTAGAAACGTTACATCTCTTAAAAGAGTCTATCATGTCTAATTTACAATGTTAGAATGTAATCTCATGACTTTAAATTATGTTTTTGTAATTAACTTACCCTGTAGAGAATCCCATTGTTATGTAGTTATCCATTAAAAGAAAATATTGTGATTAACCAAAAAAGCAATTTCAGTATAGTTAATCTATTTAAGACTATAAGCAGTTTTTGAGAATATCTCTAAAAATCACTTATTATTTAATTGATAATAAATGATATTTAATGTTTTCTAAGACACACACACATATATATATATCATAAAAAGTATAAAAGTAAAGGTAAAAGTGAAATAGATATGTTAGTTACTTCTTTGTTGAAAATATCTTTTAAAAGTAAGATAAGGGAATAAATTAGCCATTGTATTATGCTGAAGATTATAAAATAGTTTTTGAAGTACACTTAATCCGCCTTCAATCAGTGACTTGAATTTATTAGAGCAATTTGAGAAAGTTTATGCTGGGACTTAACCTACATCTAATCATCAGTACACCTTATCAAATGCCTTATATATTACTTCAGTGAATATTTGCTACTCAAATCTCAGTGCAGAATTATCAAATGCTAATTAGTATTAAGTCTCTTTCATAAAAAGAAAAGTATTCTTTGAAGGGGAAAACTTTCAGAGAAATACATTTCATCCAGTCCTGAAATAGTTTATGAATGCTCATATAGCAAATCTGTCTTTGGTTGTTTCTAGAATAAATATTTACATTTGCCCTTCTCAAATCATGTACATTAAATAAGTTATTATCAAAACAGTTCTGTGTTTATTGTTATCAAACAAATTGATACTGATCACTAACAATGTGAAAGTAAGTATATTAGCAAAAGAAAATAAAATAATTTTACACATTGAAACACCAATGGTATGGTGTTTGCTTTCAAGTCAAGGAAATGGCACCCTGGCTCCTACTAGGCTTTCAAAATATAGAAACAAAAGGTGGATATGTAGCATGAATGGTGAGGCCCCCTCTATGTAAAAGCCAGGGCCATGCAGTCACGAAATATCTCCTACAGAAAGACCTAATGAAGGACTGCCTCAGAGACCAAGGATTGCTGGTACAGACAATACCAGCCAATTAAGAACTGCTGTTTATAAGAGATGCTTCCTTTGGACCAATGGGGCATGGTTGAAGGGTATTAAAGGAGCTTACATCAGTGTTCAGAGAGCTTGCTGTGGCATTTCTCACCTGCTACTGGAGTCTGTGTCATTGACTGCTCCAACTCACCTCCAATTCCCCAAGGGCTTGTAGGGTCTGGCAGTGAGTATCCCAAGGGACAGACAACATCCTAAAAAGGTGTTGTCTTCAGCAATGAGACTTGCTGTCAGCTTGTGGAGAGTAACCCATAGTCTCAGCAACAGCCAGATTTATTTTCAGGTTCTTGTGGAAAACTTTAGCCAGTAACTCAATGTAAATATTTAATCGGTATACTGGAATTATCATTTGGAAGACAAGAGATGCACAGTTAAATTCTGTCTCCCCAATTGTTCAGCAATTTCATTTAGATTACCTTCATATAATTGCATATTTTGGGAAGCTTCCACTGCAATAAGTTTACATACTAAATCTCAAATAGCTATTAATTTTAGCTTTCTCTCCCATGGTTTAGTTTCTTTTTACTGCCTTGCCCACCACCTATTCACCCAATCCTCTCATTCACAAACTATCTTCACAAACTATCCTATTTGTCTTTCCCAAGGAGATATAAATTTCCCTAACCCTATCTTCCCATCTCCTGTATTCTGTTAGTGAAACTTGTCTCTGATGTTCTTATTTGGGTTTCTAAAATTTTCATTTCCAGATTTTTGTCAGTGTTGGTTTTCTTCATTGAATTTTCTTTCTACCTTCAGGTCTTAAATTGCTTTATTCATTCTCTTCCATTGTTTTTATTTTTATACATTTTTCTCGAGAGGTTTATTTACTTACTCTTTATGGACTTGTATCATATCCATTAAGCCTATTTTATGCTCTTTGCCTTGTGTTTCAACTGTATTGTTAAGGACCGCAGTGGAAGGGTTTGTTTTTACACTGGTATCTAGTAATCTGGGTTGGGGAAGATAGTAGTTTTAGGTCCCTTGTCTTTGATAGGTAAGGTTTTTATTTTTCCCTCCCTGCTTTGTTTCTCTTGCCTTTTTTGGTTTTTAGGTGTGTGTGTGTGTGTGTGTGTGTGTGTGTGTGTGTGTGTGTGTGATAGCTGTGTGTTGTCTTGTAAGATTTTCTTCTGGGATCCTGATGAGTGCGAGCAGAACATGGTTTGGGCAAAATGCATTTCTAGGTATTGGAAGCTGACACTTAGGAATGTTAATAGGCTCAGGGGTGATTACAAGGTTCACAGGAGGAAGGATTTTCATTCTTTTTATGAGGTTATCCAATGAGCAGAGTCCATAGTAACAGAGGCACGAGTGAGCCTGGCAGATTACTTATGAAGTACAGAAGGGAAAGTAAAGATCTCTTGCTTAGCTCCATGACTGGCCTACTTCCTTCTCTGTTAGGTTTGGCTGCTGGGTTCTCATGGAATGCCTACTTGAGTTGGGAACAAACAACCTAGGAGCTAGGAGAAAGATTTTCAGAGATCTCCCTGATCCAAAGGATGAGGACAGAGAGGAGTGAAGGTGCAAGCAGGTGGCCTTCATTCTGCTACAGATTTAGGGGGATGAGACAAGAACTGAATATAGAAAGGAAGAGAGGGAAAGGTGAAGATCTACCATTTACCTACCTTGCAAGAGTAGCCTGTGGCTTCCCAGGCAGTGCTTGCTGTAATTGAGAGCTGTGATAATGGGCTACATGAAGTTTTGAATGCTGAGTTCTCACTTGGTCTAGCCTGGAACATTATGAGTTGTCTAAGATTTTCATATGTCATTTTGATTATCCATCAATAAACCAGTAAATACATGAAATACTTTCTACATTTCAAATCTTACAGCCACCTTGTTATTTGCACTGACAAGCTGATTAACTGTAAGTAGATCATATACTATATTAACCTGTATATTTAAATGTCTATTATGACCAAACTAACTAATATAATCATGATCACATGTATTTACATTTTTACATATATATAAAATTTTGAATTAACATAAAATAATTATGGATTTTTCATAGAACAACTTGTTGACTCATCTACCCCAGTGCTCTAATCCATTTCCAAGACTCCCATCCACAAATATACTTTCACATGCACTATTCCCATTTCATATTTGTGACAAATGTTTTATGACCCTCTCCAACATCCTTCCTTGCTATCTCTTCATCTTCTGTGCAGTCGGAACACTTCATTCCCTCTTAGGAAATTTCAATGTACAACATGATCTCATTAAGTAAAGCACATTGAACATTTAATCTCTAGGTATTTTGTATCCTGAATAGCTAAAACCTTGTATCTCTTTACCCATATCTTTTAATTTCCTCCAAACTGAGATCTAGGAAATCATTCTATCTTTTGTTATTATGAGTTTGACTGTTTCATGTATTACATCGGAGTAAGATCATACAGTATCCATCTTTGTCTTTCTGAGTTTGTTTTGTATTTCATCTTGAATTGATTTTTATACACAGCTCGAAGACTACTAAATTTTCACATGAGATTTCTTGTGGAAACAATACTTTTTCCTTTATGTATTCTTGCCATCATTGCTAAGGATGAGTTGGCTGTTGGTGTATGGGTTTCCTTTTGAAGAAATGGGATAAAAGCTTATTTTATGCAAGAATCACATTATCTTTCTTTTCTAGTATTATGAGATATAAATGGTAAATATGAATATCTTCCAGTTGGTCAATGCATTGATTTGTCTTTTTACATATGGCTTGGTCTTCAATTTTTATCAATTAAGCCTAGCCCAGCCTCTATCTATCAAGTAAATCTTACACATGTTTCTTCCCATTACCATGTTAATAGTGCTTTTATTATTGTTTTATTCATATACATGAATACACACACAAATATATATGCATACATTAGTATAGATTTACAATATGCAATAGTAATCACAATCAAACAAATATATACAAGTATATGATTCACACTGACATTCATTATGATGGAGTCAATATACAAATTACTCTGATTTCAATTTGGGCTCTGATATAAACCTGATTTATAGAAATTTCTCATTGTATGTTGTCAAATCCATTTCTTTACCTGATACCTCTCTACTTACCTCATCTCTGGACCTCTCATAATAACTGTTCTCCTAGTTCTATGTGTGTCTTGCATTAAGACTCCACATAAAAACTAAAATGTCTATTTTAGTGACTATAAATGTTTATATAATTTAAAATAAAAAAGATAAATCTTTTCACAGTCTTCTTTTTTTTTTATTTAGCCATTTATTATCTTTCAAGTCTCTGAATGATAGGACCTTATTTTTATGTATGAAATGATTGCTCTTGGAAATTTATAGATTTCATTAAATCTAGCATTTACAATATTATTTTAATCTTTGAGCAAAATTAGGAAAGTGATATTATGGGTTACACTTTTGTAGTATTTAATTTGTGTTTATTATGTGTATTAGAGAGAAACACATGCACACACACACACACACACACAAAGTGAAGGGTATAAATGGTGTTCTTCTCTCCTAATAAAATATATTTGAAATGTTGTAATTTTGGAATGAGCCATTGAATTACAGGCTGTTAAGCTTGATCAGATATTTTCATTTCTTATTTCATATGCTAGCTTCTTGCTGTTCTGTCAAACTTCCTATTTCTTACTTGGCCACTTTTGAATATTAGTATGTTTCTATACATTTATTTCTTCTAGACTGATCAGAAGAGTAAATTTGGCAAATGACTCTATTTTGTTCTGTATTAGAATCTTTTGGTTTCTTAATATAGGTAAACATTTTCAAATTTATATTATCAATCACAATGTTTTCAGCTTTGTAAGAAATATTATACTTTTTCATTTGAATGTTCATTACACAGGTTTCCTCTTTAAAGTCCCATTTGTCATTAACCAAAATGACTCAAAAGGACTAGAGAATAAATTATTGGAGGTTTTGTTGATTAAAATTTAACATTTATTAGTCTGCACTAAGCTAATCAACTATATATATGTATATATATAGATATAGATATAGATATAGATATTCAATGCATATCTGTAATTCAACGAGTCTCAAAATTTATACCCAGATGATGTTTCTGTTACAATACAATTGCTATTGAGAAACATCTCAATAACTTGCTTTTCTTTGTCTTATAAATTATAAGTTTTGTTTAGGACAACATGCTCTTACTATTCTACCACATTCCTTGAGGTAACTTCTGATACTAACAGGTAAATTATAACAAACCTTTTTTTTCAAAGATTTTTATGGCTACATTTTATTAAAACAATCTATATTCAGAACTAGAAATTTCTGATTAGAGACTATATTGGATGAAACAAGCTTTCTGTTCTAAACATTGTGTTGCTCTTATTTTTTTTTTTCTTTAACCCAAGACCACATTGTTTTCATCTTGGAATATAATTCTTTGAGAAATTTTTTATCCAAAAACATTAACTGAACCTAGATTTCAGCAGTAATTTTCTTATTCTTCCAAGGATAAGGATACCTATTAAGTGCCTTAATTAGGAAACCAGATTCACAAAACAGCAGGATGTCACAGGTGAGTTCACAGAAGTGACAACTATTGACAAAATAACATAAACATTCGTCCTCTATGTTAAGCTATCATTCACCCATCTTATCCCTGCTTTGTTTCTATAGCCCCAAATTCCTGTAAAAAAAAATTCTTTTACCCTAAAGTGATGAGAGCTTTTTATTTTGGCAAAGGTTTCATGTTGGATGTAGCTCAAGCTTACAAGACTTTTCTATGTAACTCAGGCTGACTTAGAAGTCATAACATGCATGGATATACAGTTAGTTATCTATCTATAGCCCTCTTCTAGATAATACTGTTTTTATTGTATGAGGAACTTATGGATCTTGACTCATAACACAATTTGAGTCATTCCACCAGATATATATATATATATATATATATATATATATATATATATATCCCTGATTAGTGTCTATATTGGATGAAACAAGCTTTCTGTTCTCATCTTGGAATATAATTCTTTGAGAAAACTTTTATTTAAAAACGTTAAGTGAACCTAGACTTCACCAATTTATATATATATATATATATATATATATATATATATATATATATATTTCCATCAATCCTTGGGGGGGCAATAAAATCTGGAGTGTAAAAGAATAAATAAATAAATAAATAAATAACCAAAATATTATACTATAGTTTGAATGTATTCCTTGCCCTCTGCTACTTCATTGGCAAACAACTCAGCAAGATGTATCCCATGCCTCACACTAGAGGTTTTATTTGGTGTCATAAGATCTCTCTCTATATATATTTGGGTTATTGTCTTTCCCATAATATAGTTACTCCCTTTAAATTTAAATATTTTAGAAAACTGCTATTGTAATGTGTTTTCTTAATGGCTGTCAAAAGGGCTTTGGTATTAGCTGTCCTAGCCCTTATTCCCTCATTTACACAACACTCCCATCACCTTCTCCCCATTTAACCCACATATTCTAGTTTTCCCTTTATCATACTATACACTATATACTATTAACACATTTATAGAAGATGCCCTCCTCCACCAATATCCTTACTAGCTAACTCAATCAATCTATATCTTTTATTGCCTGATGTTATTATCACCTCAGATGCTTACTGCTGAATAAGCTTACTCATTCTATCTCCTCTGAACTCTGGCTGGCTGGTTCAACTCAGCTACTTTTGGCTCAAATGCCTCTCTAAGCTCACTGATT
The DNA here is from genome assembly GCF_011762505.2 of Arvicanthis niloticus. Lineage (NCBI taxonomy): Eukaryota > Metazoa > Chordata > Mammalia > Rodentia > Muridae > Arvicanthis > Arvicanthis niloticus. The sequence goes on along the minus strand of NC_047664.1, from coordinate 59,112,046 downwards.
CTATCTGGCTTCTTTTAGCTTCTCCTTAAGTCACTCCCCTTGGATTTAAATTAACTCTGGCAATTTTTTCTAATCGTTAGGTACTTTCTTTTTCTACTGGCTTCTTCTGCCTCTGCCAACATGCAATGAATTGCACAAGCTCAGGAATGAATTCAATTACACTGTACTGTACTCACTGCACTGACTTCTACCTGACTCAACACAGAATTCATTGATGAATTGACTGAACTAACTTTACTCTTCTTGTATTGCTCTTAAATAGCTTTTCTACTGACGGTTGGACGTATCCTATCTCTGACTCATTTTGTCAAATCTTTCTATGATTCAGTACTTTGTCTGCCTTATTGTTTTGAAATGAAGCTGTGTACTAAAGCATTTCAGCAAGAGGGACTAAAGGTGTATACTAATGGTGTCTCTGAATTCCAGACATAGACCTAGAAGGTCTTTGGATTTGCTTGAAACAGTAATATTGCTGGATTAAAAATCCTCTACAAGATCATGATAAGTTCTATTTTATTTTAAAAATATGTACTATGGTTTAAACATAGTTCTTGCTCTCTGTGACTATATTGGTGAACAACCCAATAACATGTGTATCTTCACACTAGAGGTTTTACTTGGTGTCATAAGATCATGATATTTTTCCTGTGCTAAATAACATCTGTGGTTATCCAATGTTATTGAAATAAGCATATCTACTACTTAAAGTCTAACATTGACATAAAAGAGAGGACATGCACTATTTGACTTTGAGGGCCTATATTAATTGATTTTGGATATTTGTTTATTGGTTCATCTCTCTTTAATTCTAAACTTCATTTTTAAAGTGAGTTATTTAATTTCTTGATCATTAGGGCTTTATCTTTGTTGTTCTTGTATTTTGCAGATACAGACTTTCTGATATATAACTGTAATATTTTTTTCTTTCAATTTACAAGCTGTTGTGTTGTTTGAAAGATGGTACCCTTTGCTCCCTTTGCTGTATTGAAGCAGTTCAACTCCATGAATTACCATTATACTATTTATTGGACTTAATGCCTATATAACATCCTTCCATTCAGAAAGCCCATTCCTGTACTACCTATTTAGAGGTGAATCTATAAAGTAGACTTTTGTCTTTGTATTTAGTTTTACTTTTGAGTCAAGAAAAGGGGTACAGAGACCCAAAATATGTATTAGAAACCTAAGAATTTCCTGGTAGACTTTCTTTAAGACTTCATCTCCAGAGACATCCAATAATTTTCTTAAAGAAAACACTGAATAGATTACTTCCCAAAGATAAGTCATGTGGTGAAACATCACGTTTTGGCAAATGTTAGGTTCTATCTTACCTTTGCTGTTTAAGACCGATCTAGTATTCTTTATTATGAAGGAGTTTGTAAGTAAAGATTCCTTTTTCAGTGAATGAATTGTCAAACTACCTGTAAATCTATTTTGGCACTCAGAGATACTGTCCTATTCTCCACTTGTCTCTTTTAGAGAATTCATAAACACAGCTTGGCTTGTTTATTAGAGTTCAAAAACCTGGCAAAGTACATCACTGCAGCTCTTTTTCATCTGCTGCGTTGACATGAAGGTCAGTGAACCCTTTTGAATGATCGAGATTTTGACAGCTTAATTTCTGTGTCATGAGTTGCTAAGGTAACACTATTTTCTGTGAATTTGCCAGCAAATAAATCTTTAAGAAATGTCTTCCAGGTTTAGTATTGAAAATAATTTTACATTAAAGCTCAATTTTTAATTTACTGGTTCTCTTTCCATTTTCTGAAGAAACCTGTGCTACCTGTAAACTATTGTTTTCTGACTCTATCTGATCATTTAAAAAAAAAAGACTTAAAACACAGTATCTTAGAAACAGAATAGAGAGAAAACATATCAAACAAAGAAAATGAAGCAAAGCCAGATTATGCTCTTGACATGAGCACACAGAAGATCTCTTACAAGCTCACCTATTTGGAAGCTTGAATATGCCCAGTTTGTATCAAGCAACACTTGTGCACATGGTATATTTCTAGAGAAAAGTGGAGTGTTTTATTTATTTATTTTTCTATATGCATCTATGCAAAAGGTTATATATGAACACATGTTCCCATATATTCATGTATATAGGTGCCAGAGGTGAATCTCACACATTGTTCATTAGCTCCTGTACACCTTGATTTTGGGAAAAGGGTTTTTCACTCACCCCTGAAGCCAGAACCACCTCACATCTCTGTCTGTCTCTAATATAGATCTTCTCAACTTCATAAAAGGCTGACCTAGTCTTTCTTATGACTCAGTTGACTAAGTTATGATTATCTGATTATTTCTGTCTTCATTACAGTCAAATGATATTAAATAATAAAAGTGACAGCTAACCATATGTTCAGGTTCTATCAGAGATTAAGGGGAAAAAAAACTATAGAACACTTTTAACACCTTTGGTCAGACATCGTGGAAACCATATTAAAAGTATTAATAATATGTATAAAATACTAAATTTAGCATTGTTACTTGTTGAGATCATTTTAAAAGATCATCTCTTTGGTCAAATTTACAAAGTTCTCTATTGTGACATTATTCTGGAATAGATAAAGCATTTTAAAACATCCACCAGTGTTTAACTGATACTAACAGATGGTCAAATTGCAATATTTATTTAATATTTAAATGCTAATAAACCTTTAACCTGAAAATTACATCTAGAATTATTTTGATTTTTCAAAATTATGTTTATAAAAATTGATCATAACAAGACACCAGTTTTCAACAAAAATCCAATTTATTACCAAAAAAGCTAATGAAAATTCAAAAAATATAATGTATTATTTGAAATCCAAAATATAAATCAAAGACATAGCTGAAGAAATATATAGAAGAAAGAGATTAAATTAAAAATAATTTACCAAAGTTAGATATCTTGCTCAAGTAAGATGTATAATTGGTTACAAGAAAATACAGGACAGTTTTAAAATGACAATAACCATCATATGAGACATTAATTATCTGTTACAAGCAGTGAGCCTCATTATATTTGAATTTTAAAATGAAGTTTTATGAATGGATCTCAAATCTGGAAGTCAGCTATTCATCAAACAAATTGACTATGAACAAAGACAGAAAAAAATATAAGAACACACATGTGCAAACAGAGTATGTCTAAAAACCTCTTTTGTAATGAAAAATAGAATAAATATTTTTGCTAGAATGTCATATAAACTAAATAATAACAATAAAACAAAAGCCACTTCAAAGCACAGTATGTTTTCTCTAAATTTGTTGTCAAAATAATGAAAGTCCCAAAATAATATAGTCCATTGCTTCTGCTCTTGGTTGCCCACTGGAATATGAGAGTAAGATTCCATATTGCCGAAGATACCATACACATTTGTTACAGGAAATAAGAAAAAAAACAACTAACTACTATATGGGAATTTTCTTCCATGATAGTTTTCTTTTCTCATAGAAATAGATGCTATATTACTGGTATATTTCAGAAATCATGTTTTTCTAGATGATAAAGAGGCTGCTGAAGAAAAAAGTGATCAATAGTCTTAAACAGCTATAAACTCTGTGAACTGCAATAATGACATTCTTGGGTACAATGGGGGCATGGATGGTATTGGGATAGCTAAATATTTTCAGCATAAAGGTCAATTCCACAATTGGATATCCTATTGGTACGATATATCTGGCCAAAATCCTATGGTGGTAGAACTCACAAATCAAAGGTTTGGCCCACCAATATGATTTTGGTAAATAGAAATAATATTGAATGATATTTAAATTTGTATCTCTCTAATCATAGCATACTGCAGTTCTCACACGGCATTAGTGAAGATTATTTGTGTAATATAATATGGTTAACACAGAATTGTACGAATCTACAAAGCCTGGAAAATAAATACTAAGAGGTATTCAGCCACAAACAGAACAACTATATCACACCCCTTAAACAAGGCTTAGGCTCAGGTATGATCTGGAAAGTATAATGAAAAAATTGCAAGAATGAGAAATCAGAGTGTCTTGAGAAAAGCAATGTCTTCTGGACATGACAGGACCTCTATACTCATGAACCAATAGCAGATATGGTTGTCTTCCTAATATCAAACAAAGCAGATTTTTTTAAAGTAAAAAAAAAAAAAAAAAAGCACAAGAAAGACACATACAAACAAAATCTATAAAAGCACAAAATGGGAAACTGTAATATAAAAAAATATAGAACTAAAACGCCAATAAGACAAAAGAAAATCCAAAGACACATCAGACAAATTTGTCCAGAAAAATATATTTGTGTTCTGTTTGTGTTGACCATCTACTGAGGTATCCATTTAAATGGTAGATATTGCCTACTGAAAACCACATGATAGTAAATAAAAATCAATTTCTTCTTATTTGCCAGTTTAGACTGAAAGATTCCAAATCAATTCAAGCTGTGATGTTTTGAATATTCTTGGCCCAGGGAGTGACAGTGGTAAGAGATGTGGTTTGTTAGAGGAAGCGTGTCACTGTACAGGTGGGCTTTGAGATGCTCCTCCTAGGTGCCAGAGGACGCTGAATCTTCGACAGACTGACTTTGGATGGAGATGTAGAACACTTGGCGCCTTCTCTAACACCTTGTTTGCCTGGATGCTGTCATGCTTCTTGCCATGATGATGATAAGGGACTGAACCTGTAAGCCAACTCCAATTAAATATAGTCCTTTATAAGAGTTGCCTTGGTCATGGTGTCTTTTTACAGCAATGGACCTAGACCCAGACTCCCTTCTTTGAAAAGAAATATAGTTTAAACAGTGACAAATGAATACAATTAATATAAGATAAAGAGTAGCAAAATATTAGCATAAAGTTAATAATTCTTAAAATAGATTCAACAATTCATTAATTTTTAAATGATACGCATTTATACCATAACATAGTTTATAAATCTCTAGCCAACTAAAATCTAAAGGGTACTTTTGAGAGAGGCAGAACTACTGAATCAAAAAATCTTCTGTAAGAATTCTTCCCAAAATGAAGACATCAGTATATTGATCAAATAAAAAAATATACTGGAATTCTTTGTGTAGGATTTTATTGTTTTAGCATAATTTATCAAAGGTTACAAGGAGATGTTTATGTATCAGTGATGTAATCTCTGATATCTCTAGAACTCACAATCACTACAAAGAAACACCTGAGGACATTAAAGGATAAATCAGTTAGCGAGTACAGTAAAATTGAATTGAGTTTACAATAAAATATAAAAATGATTTTCTAAATGTCAGAAAATTATAATATTCAGATCCAGGAATAATATATATATATATATATATATATATATATATATATATATATATGCCACTTCATGCCTATACATGTATTCTCATATGCATGTGGATGACTGTGTGGGCAAGAGGAGGACATGAGATGTTATGGATCAGGTGTTCCAGGGGGTTTCAGGCTTCCTGATGTGAGTGTTCTGTTCTCTGGCAGATGGTAATTGCTCCTGGCTAGTGAGCTGTATCTCAGCTCTTGTCTTATAATACCTTAAATGCTACTCATTTTAAATAACTTGTACAGATGATTATAGTTACAAGAGAAGATAGCTCTTTCTCTAAGTTTGCTATTTTTAATTATTTTGTTGCAATTGTTAATTACAAAATGTAGGTAACTGCTTGAGATTTGAGACACTGAGTCATGCTACTACATTTGGTCACTGTGACTCAACATGAGATGTTCCATGTAACCAAGCCTTCAGCAACACAACTCAAAACTGACTACTTGAAATTTTGTGTGTCTTATAGGCTATGTCACCAAACCCATATATTTTGTCTAACACTATCTACATACTGCTTTGAGGGCAATATTCAAATTTTATTCCCTTTATCAGTAGAATTTGGATAAAATACATTTACTCAAATGTATTTTAGTCTATTCCCGAAAACAATGAAGAGATTAACTCTTTCATTTTGAGCTTAGTTCTTTAACTCTAGTCTGACACCTGGCAGTTCAGATGTCTTTCATAGCTAGTTGAGCAGCTAGCAAAGTGTTGTGGTGTACTGATTTGCTCGCTTCAAGCACATAAAATTTGTGTATGTTAGTGCCATACAGCTTGTATTTATTGATTCAGTTTCTCTGAAGAATCCTAATAAAGTATCTAATCTTTAATTTTTTCCAAAACAAATGATTGGCTCAATTGAGCTAATTAAGCAAATTACTTACTCTGTTTATGGTATTTAAGTACATACTCAAATGCACCTTCATGAACAATTATGTAAATGAGCTTTAAGTCTAATCCTGTAATATACTATTGTTTGGTACTTTATTAGAAAGAAAAACCATTTTTAAAGCTGTCCTATATCTCATATGTTTCCTAAAGTTCCTAGCCAACAGATATATGTGTAAACATAATTCAATAAGTGAACTATAATTCAGTTTGATTGCATTTTAAAGAATAATTTGCCTCAATTTGTTTTCCTGATCAACTGCATTATTCTAAGTAAGTGTTACATACAGTTGCATTCAGTTGTGTAGAACTTAATAAATGTTTATTAATGATGGTCATGCTTTAAAAATTCAAGGGTAAATTGCAAAACCGGATATGAATAAGCTTATGTCTCTCCTTGGTAGCAAATAAATGATGATAGATAGGAAGATAGATAGATAAATGATAGATAGATAGATAGATAGATAGATAGATAGATAGATGATAGATAAATAGATAGAAATAGATTACCCTGAAGGGCATCTAGTTTATAAACAAGTCACTAACTTCTAGAACAGATGATTTCAACCTGTGAGTCATGACTCCTTTGGGGTTGAATGACAATTTCACAGGAGTCACATATCAGATTTTCTGCTATTAGATGTTTACATTACTATCCAAAACAGTAGCAAAATTACAATCATGATGTTTCAAGAAAATAATTTAATGGCTCTGGGTCACCACAACATGAGAACTAGTATTACAGATTTGCATCATTAGGAAAGTTAAGAACCACTGTTCTGGAAGAATTGAAGATTTATATTGTCAACATAGTTAATTATGCAAAAAAGATTGTTAAAATTTCTGTGAGTTTAGTAGAAGAGAAATAGCATTGGACCTTATTCTAATGTCTTTACAGGAAGAATTTTCATAATATATGTTGGAGAGAAGAGCAATCAGATAATGATTTCCTGTGAGTCACACACTTCAATCATGATGTACTTTAATTTTACTATTATTGATCAAAATATTGATTGTTCTTGAATCATATAGTCAAGAAGTTAATAAGGTCTTTGAGAATTTTTTTCTTCATTCTAAGTTGCAATAAGACTCACATATTTTCTTTTGATGATTTTCATTGGAATTTTTATTTCATAGGATTTACAAGGTTTTCTACATTATTAAAATCCTGGCAATGATAGAACATGCAAATACCCAAAGTGAATAGAAAAAGAATTTAGACTAATACTAAATTCAAATTATTTTAAATTGAATTCTTTAGAACAGAATGATACATACTTATATTGATTCAATGCATAGTAAATATAATCTAAAATTCAATCTGTCTCCTATTGTACCATATGTTAAACATTTCAGAAGGTATTATCTCAATGTGCTCTTTAATGTTTTGGTTTTCTGGGAGTACTTACTGCATTAAGCAAAATTTACATATTGTAGCTTGAACAGCATGTCATACTTACAGTAAATAGAAAATGTTAACTTTTACCATAAGAGAAATAATGTAAAATAATATTCTCCATAATTATTTTTTTCAAAAACAAGAGAAAAACAGCATCTGATATTATTAAATGAGTCCTATATCCCATTTTATTATAACTTTACCTCAAAACAAGTCATCTGCCTTTCTAAAACTATATCATGTATCTTTTATTCCTGGTCATAAAGAAACTGTATCTGAGAAATAATTTAAAATATAGGAATTGTATTAGTTGGAATTATGAACATCATTTGCTAAGATTATCTTTGTTTTATTTATAAAATCCTTCTTAAAATTATTTAGACCATTCAAATGCTGATGAGAGTCAGAGGTATATATTAAAGACTGTTAATTTATGTCTAATTTCTTCTAAAATTATCAACAATATGAAGAAATAAGCTATGTGATAGATCAATCTATTATACTTACTAAAAATATATAGTAGGGCACTTGTCTTGCTCTCTCTTTTAAATACTGTGATATCTGCACCACTCTGAGAAGCTCTTATAAACTGAGAGCTGTCTGAATCCTATGTAACTGAAGTAATGGGGGGTCTTACAGATCAAGAAATGTACATTGCTGGCAGGCTTGCATTTCATGGAATCATAAGATAATCTGAAGTAGCTTCAAGCTCCTGTAAGTGGAAACTGTGCCTACAGCAGTCTTATCTGTGGCAAATGATTGTTAGTGTACTTCACTAACAAAAAGTAAGAAGTACAGAGAGTTGTGTGGCAAACGAATTTTATAACAGAAACTTGACAAGGTCCTGAGAAAGAAAAGGATAGAAGTACCAAGAAATATTTAACAAACATCAATAACACACAGTATGTAGGGAAAAAATGAATTTGACATATCTTGAATACACTCGATATTTTATTTCTCTGTCTTCACTGTAACATTTCTGTTGCAATAAAATGATTTTTAAATTATTTCTTTGGTCATTTTCTCGGTCTAGGCACTATTGTACCAGATAATACTATACAAGATACTCAAGAAAGAAAACAGTTACACAGTCTTATCCAGTATCTACTGCAGTATCTATGAACCATGTCCATTTCCAGCATACAAATATATTCATATGGGTGCAATAAGTGGTACTCATATGTTTCATAGTGTCTAACTGGATAGAAGTTCCATTCAAACGTAGGAAAATTATGTCAGGTATCACTATCCCAGATTTCAAGCTGTATGGCAGAACAATGGTAGTAAATACCACATAGTATTGGTATAAAAATACAGATTGATTGATGGAATCAAATGGAGACCCAAAATAAAACCACAAACTTTGGACTCTTGATTTTTGACAAAGATCTCAAAATTATACAATGAAAAAAAAATAAAGTATCTTCAACAAATGGTGATGGTCTAACAGGATGTGTGCATGTAGAAAAATGGAAATAAACTCATAATGCATAAAAGTCAAGTCCCAGCTGATGAAAAACCTCAACATAAAATGAGACACCCTAAATCGAATAAATAGAAAATAGAGAACTTCATTGAATACACTGCCACAGGACACAGATTTCTGAGCAAAATACCAATAGCTTGGGCATTAAGATCAGTAGTAATAAGAGGAACCTCATAAATCTGAAAAATCTCTTTAAGGCTAAGGACACCATCAATAGGACATATAAGTTGGCTACAGAACAGAAAAATTCTTCATCAACCATACATCCAACAGAAGACTAATAACCAAAATATATAAAGAACTCAAGATATTAGACACCAATAAACCAAATATTCCATCTGTAAACTGGGGTACAGAACTAAATAAAGAATTCTCAACAGGGGAATATCTAACAACCAAGAAGCATGTAAAGAAAACATTCAATGCCCTTTGTCATCAGGAAAATCCAAATCAAAACAACTGTCTTACACACATCAGAATGAAGAAGATCAAAAATTAAAGTGACAGCACATGTTGGTGAGGATGATGAGCTAAGGGAACATTCTTCCACTGCTGGAGGGAATGCAAACTTAAACAACCACATTGTTAATAAATGTGGTGACTTCTCAGAAAATTAAGAATAGTTCTACTTCAAGATCCATCTATATCACTTCTGGGCACATACCCAAATGATTCCCCACTAGACTAGAAGAACATTTGCTCAACTAAGTTCATAGCAGCTTTATTCACAACAAGCTGAAACTCAAAAACAACCTAGATGTCCCTGAACTGAAGAATGAATTAAAAAATACATGTGGTAATCTTTATAATTCCACTCAGCTTTTAATAAAATGTCATCATGAAATTTTCAGGCAAATGGATTGGAACTAGAAAGTATTATCCTGAGTAAGGTAACCCAGACCAAGAAAGGCAAGCATGGTATGTATTCCACCTATAAGTGGACATTAGCCATAAAGTACAGGATAACCATGCTACAATCCACAAACCCAAAGAAAATAATTAATGACAAGTGCCCAAGTGAGGATGTGTGAGTATCACTCAGAAGATGAAGCAAAATAAACATTGAAGATGGAGGGAGGGAGGAATTGAGTAGGGGCGTGAGTTTGGAGAAGGGGAATGGGGATCATATGCGGTCAGGGGGCAGGGGAGGAGATGGTAAAAAGAACAAACATTGGTGGGGAACATCTCTCGTGTAAGCAGACTCAGACAGGGGAGCCTTCCAGGAGTCTATGGAGATGACCATAACTGAGAGTCTTAGCAGCTGGTGATATGGAGACTGAAGTAACAGCTACCAGGTGGAACTTGTAATGGAGGGACGAGAACGCCAACCTGCTGACAAAACCTTCAAAACAAAATTTGTCCTGCCTACAAGATGTGCAGGGTAAAGATGGAGCAGAGATTGAGGAAATGACAACCCAATGACTGGCCCAATTTGAGTCCCACACAGTGGAATAGAGCCAACTCTTGACACTATTAAAAATACTCTGCTATGCCCTCAGATAGGAGTATAGCATAACGGTCTCCTCAGACACTTCATTCAGGAGCTGATGGAAACAGATGCAGAGACCAACAGCTATATATCATATGAAGTCTAGGGTATATTGTCGAAGAGTTGAGGATAGGATTGAGCCAGCCAGAAAGGTTAAGGACACCACAAGATGACTGTAGAGTTAACTAACATGGACTCATGAGGATTTTCAGACTAAACAACCAATCAAAGATCGTGCAGGGGTGGGTTGTAGTCCCCACTACACATTTGTAGCAGGTGTCTTTAACTTCATGTGGGTACACTAACAGTTGTAGAGGATGTGCCGGGTGAGGTGGTACCCAAGGGGGTTTTCCCTTTCTCTGAGGAGAAGGAGAGAGGCTAATGGGAGGAGGAACTTTAAGTGCGGGCCTGGAAGTGAGGAGAGTAGGGTTGAGGTTGTGACTAGAATGGGAAGGAAGGAAGGAAGGAAGGAAGGAAGGAAGGAAGGAAGGAAGGAAGGAAGGAAGGAAGGAAGGAAGGAGACAGAAAATGTTACTTACAAAAAACTACATTTAAAAAAGCTGATCCATCTCAATGGCCACTAAGCACTTAGACCAACAATTGAAAGTCATTAACATTTCATGTTAGCTATTAGCAATTAATAAAATTTGTCCTGAATAATAATCAGCAGTTTCATAATATTAAACCCTGTCCTGAATTTAAAGCTTTAACACTGATGAAGATTGACAAGAATTTGTGAAATAAGAAATCTAATTATCAAAGTATATACATATTTTAATTGGGATTTTGCTATACAAAATCAAGTTTAAAATATGCACAGCACATCACTAATGATTTACATTATTCAGTTACATAAAATCATTTGATATAAAATTATGTATATAAATAGATTAATTGCAAATATGAAAAAGAGCAAACCACATTATATTTGCCTAAAACAAGCCCTAATGTTGGAGCTCTGACTTATATTGCCTTCCTTATTTAATTGTTCTTGAGAACTCTCAATTATGATTTATATATGTATATGTATATATATATAAAACCATTACCATATCTGTATATGATATGGATATAGATATGATGTAAGTATAGATATGTAGATATATGTATAGGTATATAGAGATATATAGATATATATGTCAATGTAGATATAAATATTGATGATGTAGATAGTATATAGATATGTAGATATTAGATATAAGGAAACATATATATATAGGCATGTCTATAAAGATATATAGATATGTAGATGATATTTAGACATTTATATAGAGATATATAGATGATATATAGGTATGTAGATATATAGATATATACAGACATATAGTCATATAGACAGATAGACAGATAGATGATAGATAGATAGATTAGATAAATTATATAGATTAGATAGATTTGATATAGATATATAGATATAAGTATATGTATATATGCATATGTATAAATATGTAGATATATAGATATAGATTAATAGATTAGATAAATAATTTAGATATACATATGTAGGTAAATTGATGTATAGATAGATTGAGATAGATAGATAGATAGATAGATAGACAGACAGACAGACAGACAGACAGACAGACAGACAGCAGATAGCAAAAGATGTCTGTTTATAGATTTGGAGCATTTGTTGTACCAATTGGAGCTGGAAATTTATAGTTACCTGCATTTTTAATATCACTACAGAGCTTCCACTATAAAATTTAAAAAAGAACCTGTGCCAGATCACCTGTGTTTGAGTTGTTTGCCACTGAAATTGTATACCTACACACATTTCACAGAGTATTTGCGTGCTCATTCTCCAGAAATGAATGGCAAGACCCTATATAAAGCCACACGTACCTGACCTATAGAACTTGATCTGGAAGTTTTATTTCTTCTAGCTTGATCTCATAGTGATTGAAATATCTAAGCATATCACCAAAGGAGAGAATTAAGAATATGTGAAGACTGCAAGCTAAAGTAATTTCTGCTTAGTTAAAATATAACCTCTGACGAATAGTAGAATAAATGTCTCAAAGGTAACCACAAACTTTCTGATATGATTAAGACCTGCTCTTCAAAATAGAACCCATGCTTAGTACCATTAACTCAGCCCCATATCAGCGGATAACTAGGTTATAAGGCCCAGAAGAGAAACTACTGATCAATTTACAAAGAAAAGGTAATTGTGGAGTATTAGCCTAAATGTGACCTCCATCAAATACCATTCCCTTTAAGGCTTAAGGATCATATCAAAAGAAGGAACAGAATGATCATAAGAGGCAGAAGTGAGTGTCTTCAGCAAAAGAGTGTATCAGACACCACAGTAAAGTTGGATATTTCAACTCACCATGAATGAAACTTCATGCATGGGTATTTCCCAAGATCAAGTCAAACAAAACCCTAGTTTTCATAGGGCTCATGAAGTGTCACACTTATCTGCAGAGGTATTGGCTGTTGAAAGAGGAAGAGACATTTTTCTTCAGAGATGCAGGCCCTAAGATACTAACTACCAATGCTCAACAGAGGTTTCACACTATTGCAAATATGCATGAATTCAATAGGCTCTGTGTATTTTATGTTAAATAAAAAGAAAGCTCGTGAAGTAAAGAGAATGTTCAGCATGGATAGAAGAGGTGAAGAACTGAGGTCTTGGTAAGAACAAAACATATTGTATAAATAAATATGTTATAGTTAAAATATTTTAAAATAATTATGTTTTGCAGATCTACTGGTAAGGTTAATGCAATTGACTAAGTAAAAAAGGGTTTGGTATAATTATATTAACCTAATGAACAATGAATTTTGAATATAATTTTGAAAAAAATCTTTAACATAGATATTAAATTGATTTTATTTTCTCTGAAATAAATATATGTTTATTTCATAATTTGCTTTCTTTCAACCAATGCCTATGTATCAGAAGAAACATACATGCTTTTGATTATTTTTTATATATGAACAAGTATTCATATTTGTGATATGAATTTATACTGATTTTTGATGGTCTTAGACTAAAAAATCTTTATTTGAATGATTCTTTTAACATTTTCTTAGTAATGTTACAATCATAAAAATGGATTTACATTAGAATTACATTAACATAAAAGACTTACATTAGGGCCAAACAACTACTAGAATAACTAAGTACTGTTTTCATAATACTTTGAAATATATTTTAAATAAATTTTAATTATCATAATCATATCTAATACAACAGTGTTGTACTATGAAGCAAATTGTTATAAAGTACATAATTTTACCCTTTCTCAAATTACACACATACACACAAATGTATCATGGATCTTAAAATATTATGTTAAACATTTTTATCAAATATTGGGCACCCCAATAATTATTTGAGAATCTTTAGGCAATAATATTCCTGCTTTTGCTGCCAACGCTTTCTACTTCAGAGAAGAGTTAATTTCTATTTACTGGTAATTATAAATTCATATAAATAATGAATTTACATTCTTTAAAATGGATTAAGTCCAGTGTATAATTAGTCAGGGCTTTCTTACTGGACAGAAAGGCTAGAATGTACATTACAGTTATTCAATCCAAAAAGCTGCTTCTCCATAGTTTCATCCTGGATGTGGAGTTGTGAAGATCCTTCCAATGCTGCTGGTCTTTAGTCTGCTTTAGAAATCTGATTCAAATTCTGAAGAAGTGGATCTTAACTGGGAAAATAAACAAACAAAGCTAAAAGCAAACCAAACAACAACAATAAAACCTTTAATAATAGAATTAGAAAATTGATACTGCGTAAGTTTACCCATCACAGAACTGCTAATGCCATACCACGAGAGGTGTCTTTTGTATTTGACAATTTTCTGAAAGAATAAAATTTAAATTTAAATATAATATGGTGCATCTAAACTAAACTCTGAGGTAACATAAAGACATTCTTTATCTTAAAAGGAGGAAAAGCAGGAAGATCTGAGGACAATATACAATATAAATTATAACTTTTATACTACAAGCTTAAAGGCAGATATATACTTGCCTATATAAATGAATCACACTCTCATTTCCTCATACTTTTGTTATGGTGGCTCTTCAACAATACCAATGAGAATAGAAAATCCAGAAGCATTATTTGTTTTTATGCATTTTTGGTTTTTCAAAAATAAAGAGGATGGAGGTGAAGTTGTGGGAGAGTATTGCTGTAGGAAAAATATTATCAAAATACTATGAAAATTAATAAAAGTATAATAAAGATGCTAGTAGATTGCCTGACTTTTATTTATCATCAGGGCAGATGTTTCTTTAAAAGAATCAACTTATTTTTTTACATTATAAAATATAAACAAAATCACATCTGACTAACTTGATACAAGTTTGTCCCAAAATTATGGGTTTCTCCATAGAACTTCTAGATACCTAACTTCTAAAATCATTCAAAAACAGGAACATAAAATGATAGAGTATTTAAAAATTCAAACAAATAGATCTCTAATAATTTATGAAAAATAGCTAGAAGAACATATTTTGACTTGCCCTAAGAGAGAACATTTAAAATTGAATTGTTCACTGAAATCAGAAAATGTGTTCATGAAAATCAAAAAGTATATGTACATCTACCAAAGTCCTGATGGAAAACTTAGAGATGTTAATGAAGCTTTCTAAAGCCTGACATGAGGACAATAGTTGAAATTAAGAAGGTTGTTGAAAACTGCATAAAGTGTAAGTGGTGTTCACATCCTCAATCTAATCAACACTTACCACCAGATCACAAATTATGCATATTTTTAAAAAATTAATATGTGCCAAGAGAAATAGAGACTCTTGTATTTCATGTGGGAGAGGTAAAAACAAATTCTGTCTTCTTGAAATTATTGAGAATCAGTAGACCCTTTTAAGAGCTACACCTCAGAACAAGTAATTAAGGACAATGAGAAAATGTTTTCAAGGGAGCTGATAGGTCTAGTGCCTTCCCTTTTTCTTCTTTATTGCCAGAATCAGGTTGTAAAAGTCACTTTGAGTCACCTGATATAATTTTCCTCTTAGAGGCTTACTTCTGAACAAGCTCAGCATTTCTAGTTCTTTCTGAACTCTAGCTGGCTGTTTCAACTCAGTGCTTGTGGCTCAAACTACTCTCCAAGCTGACTGATTCAAAGTGGCTTCTCATCTTCTTACTGAATTGATCTGGTTGGCTTCCAACTTACTTACCAATTTCTTTCTGAGTCTCTAGCTCCTTCTCAATCTTTGGCTTCAACTGGCTCTACTGCATGAACTGAACACAACTGAGCTCAATGCCACTGCACTAACTTCAGTGCTAAGCGACACGACTCAAGTGACTGAATAGAACCAACACAAACTAAGAGATCTGCATGCCTCTATCTCCTGATGTAATCCTTTGTCAGAGCAGTCATGCTGCTGGATTGAAATTGTTCTACATCAGGTAAATGTGATTCCTTTACGATATAGTCAATCCTTCATAAGATCTCTTACCACTTGCTCTAAAAAAGAGAGAGTGGATAATTGGCCAATATCTCCAACTCTCAAAACTAAATTCAACCTTTTTCATATTTGTATAATGATGTCCTTAGAGAGTCTGTTAAAATAATAGAAACATGATATGCTGACTACTTTTATGGCACAAGCTAGAGTCAGGTTGAAACTGAGAACATAAATTAAGAAATTGCCCCCAAAAGATTATCTAGTAGGCAAGCCTGTGGTACATTTTCTTGAGTGATACTTTTTGAGGGAGGACTCAGCTCAAGGTTGTTGGTTATTTACCTGGGAATGTGATTATAAGTGCTAAGAATAGTCATCAAACATAAGTCAGAGAGGAAAGAATTTCTAGATGAAAATAAACATTAAAAATAAAAAGATCAAGGAAAGGAAAATTAGCATACACCTATTTGTATATGCATACATCTATACATATATGTCACTATACCTATATCTTACAAGAAGTCTCTAAAATAATCTGAGACATCTTCCGTGTGTGTATAATAAATAAATAAATATGTAATAACTAAAATAAAAAATTAAAATAAAGTTGAGGACATTTAAATGAAAAAATTACTGGAAAATTTGTACATTCAGGTATTAATATAAAGGAAGTTTTATGTGAACAAGGCAATGTATTAGTTTTTGTTAAGTTTCTATTGTTATGATACAAGAAAATGATCAAAGCAACTTATAAACAGAAGAGTATATATGGCTTATGCTTCCAGAAGGATAACTGTCGATCACTGTCAATAAGCAATGTCTGAAAGCTGCAGATATAGTAGCTCAACCAGAAGTACAAAGTGAAGAGCACAAAGTAAAATGTACCCTGTGAAAGTCCCCTTTCTACATGTGTGTACCACCTAAACCTCCCCAAACAGCATCACTGTGTAAGGACTAAGTTTTCAAATGCCCAAGATGATGTCAAACGTTTCTCAATCAAATTGCTGCAATACTCAGAGTTGGGAGAGGAGACTTCCAGAAAAAAAAAATGGCATAAGGAACCTCATAAAAATACAGACCAGTGATTTATTTATTTCTATTTTATTTTGCATTGGTGTTTTGACTGAATGTATGCCTATGTACAGTTGTCAGATCCCCTGGAACTAGAGAGTCAGCTGTGAGCTGCAATATGGGTACTAGGAATTGAACCAGAGTCCTGTAGAAAGAACATCCTGTCTGTGATCTTAACCATTAAACCATCTCCCCTGCAGTTGTCCTCAGAGAAAATTCCTACAACATCAAATGGGAGCAGCTAAAGGGTACCACAGCTATAAGAAAATCTAAAACCAAAGCTCTCCTTTGGGACCCTTGCCCTGGAGATTGGGAAACCCCAGGGAAATGTGGAAGAAATATAGTAAGAGTCAGAAGGGATGGAAGACACCATGAGAACAAGAGCCACTGACTCAAGTAAACAAGCCTCAAGGACTCACAGTAACTGAGGTGGCCAGCAAGGGGACTACAAGTTTCTGAACCAGGTCCTTTGCATATTTTATGTTTATAGCTGTTAGTCTGAATTTTTTGTAGGATCAGGTGTGTTTCTGACTTTTTAACCTGATCAGAAGAGACTTTACCTCCTAGTTGTGGTTCATCAGCCTCCATAGGTGAGCTTTTGCCTCCTCTTCTTATATCTTCTTTTGTTTTGTTTTGTTGTTGTTTCACAGTGTCCTGATATTTTCTGAAGGGAAAAAGACAGGCAGTAAAATATGAAGAAGAGGGAAGTGGGAGTGTGGTGCGAGGACTGGAGACTGAGGAAACTGGCAAGTATTGTAGAGAAAACTCAGTTTTCCGCAAAATAAAATAAAATCCTTCTTTTAAAGATTAAAAAGAACTGAAGAGCTAAAAAGACATAAACAAGTGATGTAAAAGTTCATAAACTTTGATTGCCAGTAAAGGATATGTATTTTTATCCCTATATCAACATCTAGGGTTCGAAAGTGAAATAAACATTATTATACATTATTAAACCTATCAAATTAACTTTCCAATATGTGATCTTACAAACTTTTCTGATAGACATAGTCCTTCAAAAATATGAGAGAAATGAAAAATATAAGTGTATAATATAGAAAATAAAGATAACTAAAATAGGAATATGAGAATATAGACATATACTATGTGTCATCGCCAATTAGAGAATCATGACTTAAATGAAAGATACCTGCTTTTGACTACTGAACTAATTAGCAATTACAGGATGAAATTCTCTGTTATATAATGCTTGAGAAATGTATTCATCAGTAACGGTGTAATTTAACGAAGTAATTGAAGAATATTTATATAATGACCTTTAAAAGTTTTCACACTTTTTTCTGTAGGAAGCTATGAAAAAGTAGCAAAATGATGTTTGTAAAGCATTCATAATTATTTTTTGTATGCTGTGGAATTAAAGAGAACATGCTTTTGGCTCAGGAAATTTATGCTATTCGATATGATGTTAGTACCTGAATATAAAATTCATAAGACTATCCATACAGAAAAATAGCATAAATGTTGTTAAGTGAGTGTTAATTAAATACTAATATAAACATTTCTATTTAAACTTCATCCAGCGTTGATTTTGTGTTCATCAAAAATAAACACATTTGTCATTATAGTTCAAGTGACAATCCAAAGGACCATATGCTATCCTCATATTTGTTACCTTGCTAGGTACACTGCATGAATTTTCTTTTCTTAATTTCTTTCTTTTCTTTATTCATTTGAAATGGAAGTTTCTATACAATACCATTAAAATGTTATTTTCAGGTTTAACTTTATTATTGTTTTTAATATGCAATAGTGGCTTCAGCTGTTTTAATAACTAGCACCCTCTCTTTCTGTCTTTGAATTTATGACAAAATACATTTAATTTCAAGAAAGAAAGAATATCACATGCTGTTTGGATTATGTAGCTATTTGTCTGCATTGATTTAATGCACATGTGGTATTTTCAGTTTTCTACATATTTCCCATTTTTTTTCTAGTTTAACTATTCATGTACAATTTCCACTCTCTCTTTTTTTATAAAATCCTGAAATATCGGTGTGCTGGATAGTTTGATGTCAACATGATCCAAGCTAGAGTACTCAGAGAGGAAAAACTTTCATTTTAGGAAATGCCTGTATAAGGTACAACATGCATTTTAAGACTTTACTGTTGCAGTAAATCTTCAACCCAAATAAGACCGATCAAAGAAAACACAACTAAATAATTATTTATATAAGCTGCATGCTTAGATTGGGCAGATTCACCACTACCCTACTCTATTCTCCAGCTATGAGACCCTTATAACTTGTGGGTTTTCCAAGTCATGCACTTGTCCTTTCACCTCCTGCTCCTCTGTCATCTTCTCCTTTTTCCGTCTTCCTCCTCCATCTTCCTCCTCCCTAGTCCTTTCTCTCTCTCTCTCTCTCTCTCTCTCTCTCTCTCTCTCTCTCTCTCTCTCTGTCTCTCCCCCACCAACCTTTATTTCTCCACCTCCCCTTCTCTGCCCAATCACTGGCTCTAGCCTTTATTTTACAAATTAAGGTGGGCAGAAGGTTTAATAGAAGTCACCTGTGTACTGACTCACTCCTCCTCTACAGCCTCTCCCAGGAAAGTGGAATTAGCATCAAAATACAATGTGGCCAGGGCTATCCACAACACTTTACTATATTTTTTTTAGATTAAAATTAAAAAAAAAAAAAGCATTTGCGCTTCCATTTGCTACTTTCAAATCCTCCCATATATTACACCCTTTCTTACTTTTTTCAAATTCATGGAAAATATTTACATAAATCAAAATCCAAAGCTTCTTGCTGTATTATTTAACATCTACCATCATGCAGATATCTAGATGCAGGATGATATTTAATTAATCCCACTTCTTATATATTTTATATTCAAGAACATATATAAATATGTGTCAATGAGAAATATAAAAATATTTTACATATTTACAGTATTTTTGAGCAGGTACAGACAAATGTTGCATTTTAAATTACCAAACTTATCATTCTTGGATTGAAGTGTAGACTTGAGAGGAAAAGAAGTAACAAAATATCATTTTAGGCAGGTAAAATATTACTCTTTTAGTTAAAAATATTAAAACATCTTTTTTCTACTAGTTAGCTAGTTTAACTCTGAAATTCTTGACATTCTACACAATGTGCATGACAGAGAGACTAGCTAAACAGAGAAGACTGGAAACAGTTAGAAGCTGAATATGGTTCTTTTTATGTTGTCTTGGTCTAAGAGTTATAAAATCTTTTCTCATTTACTGTTCTGAAAATTTTTATGGAAAGGCTATTGTTCTTATATTCAGATACAGCAGTGTTGGTCTGTTTGAATTTTTGTAGCTGGTAGTTAATTGAAAAAAAGAAATTCATGCTCACATGGTTTGAAATGATTTAAGTATGAAACTATTTACAAGTAGAATATATTCATGCATATGAAACCATTTAAGTCATGTTGATTCACTTAGGTGTGAATTTCTTCACATTGGTACTCTCTAATATTTATGCATGTCTTGTGCAGCTAGTACGATTTGAATAAGAGGTAATATGATACAGTCAAGTGAACTGTAACACAATATTATTAGTTTGGCTTAAAAGAGCATATAACTGGGAAAGAGAAGAAAAAAATAAAGAAGAAAAGTACCATCATCAATACCATTATTACTTTCCAAGAAAACAAAAAGTCTATCATATGAGCTAATGCTTTTCATTCAGGTACTGAAAATGATAATGTACAAATAGCTATTTTATAACTAATTTTATTTGGATTTTTATTTTGAGTAGCTCTTTATAATTTTCAAGAATAATAACTAGACTGTTGTCAATATATTAATGATTATACTTACACAAAAAAGCATAGCTTCTAGTTTTGATATATATGTATATGTGCATGGCCCATGTCAACCAAAGATCAACATTTTGATATACAATGCTAATCAAAAGACTATTTGAATAATATATATTTTGTTAACAAACATATATAATATATAATGATATACACATAAATGCATATATGACATATGTAATATATATAATATATACATATATATTATATTATAATAAATATGACATATAATATATTGTGTGTATTGATCATTTATGTAATTATTTTAGAGCCATGTGTCCTATTCCAACCAATAAGCATTTGCTGTATGAATGTGCTTTGTCATATTTACTCAGAGTTCAGAAAAATTCTATCTAATCCTTCCATTGCATCCCTATATTTTTTGTGAAACCTCTCAAAAAAGAAAATTTTGAAATGAAAACATTTTACAAAGTTTCTGTCATGTAGTTATGTCTTTAAATGGAAACAAAGTAACTTGAAATGAACAGCCTATTTAATGATTTTATATGTATTAATAAATTTCAAGAATAATTGTTAAAGTTTAAAAATAATCATAACATCATGTAATGTTTTAAAGACATTTTTTCTATGAAAATATGCTTAGTCCATGTAAATAGGATTATTTAGTTAGATACATTCACATTACAAATAATTTTAACAAAAAAGAAATATGTAATTTTATTGTGACCTAAAGACCTCAAAAGTAAAGAGTACGGGTTTTGTTTTATTTTTTAAATTGAGAACACAAGCTGGCAAGATTCAAGGAAAGAAAAATAAATTAAATAAGTCAATTTTGTTGGAAGCAGTACCTTTGACAGATTCATGACAAGATGGAAGAATAATTTTGGGGTTGAACAGTAGGTTGAAAGATTAATGATAAGAAATATAAAAATCATTTTTATTGGTTCATGCAGTTGCTGAGAGATTTGTGAGTTAAGAATCTGTTTTCTTTTCTTTTTCTTTTTAATCTAAGGAAATAATAGGGAGTTTTAAAAACAGATATCTTTAGTATTTCATAGTTTTCCTAGCACCTAGCTTTTTATCTTGAAACAGGTAAAGTTAATTCATTGTTTCTTTTTATAATAAGGTTATGATATAAAAATTTGACATAATAAAGTGAGTTTACTAGACAGTTTTAGGTATGTATGACATTCTGTTTCTGTCAGAGAAGTACGTGAAGAGATAACAGGAGGCTCATGTAAACCAAAGGTCAGCATTTGTGCATGTTTTATAAAAATCCATATTTATGGTAGGACAAAATGTGAGTATGGAATATGTGAATGCACATTTTCTTTCCTGGTATCCACTTACGGTAACTTTTTTTCATGTCAAAATGTGAGAGGTTTTCATAACAATAATTCCATATATCAATGTTTATAATTCTGACACCATTTAACTTAATTCCTTTATTTACACATTTCCCCAGCATGAAAACAACTAAATTTAAATACTATAGTAAAAGCATTTTACTAATTCCACATTTTTCAAAAAATCATCCTGAAAGTTTTGATGTTGTCTGATTTACTTTTCTTCTTTCTATGAAATGCTACTGATCTGTGGAGGTCCTACAATAAGTTCTAACACTTGTTTTATATTTTACTCAAGCATCTCATTTCTCTCTGTTTGTACACTCACCTGAATTTATTTAGTACTAAGCATCGATTCTATCATGTGCTATAAAATTCATCTCCTGTCTTGATTGATAGAGCTATTTTTCAACACAAATGCTTCTTGATAATGGAACTAAACCTTAATCATAAATATGAAAACCTGAATTTGCTTGAATTAATGTGATTCACAACAAAGAACAGCAAGTTCATAGATCTTGGTAGATTTTTGTGAATTTACATTCTTACAAAATATTTATTTGTAGATTTCTTTATTCAATTTTAAGATAGCTCTGTATTTCACTAATTACAGTTTTGGCAGGACAGCAAAAATCAAACTTGGCAACGCATTTTGTCATAGTTAGTTACTTGGCACATTTGTAATAAACAATGAAATTTTAAGACTGTATATGATAGTTCATAAATAAATTAACCTGAAATACAAGGACAAGTGAGAATGTCTTTTTTGCATAAATCAGTAAATGTAAAGCAGTTTCATTCTCAGAGACCAAATAAAGAAGTGTCATTCTTGGTGTATATTTTGACTTTCTTTAAGGATTTTAGACACTATACATCACTACCTTGGCACCAAACTTCAAATCTTGCTGAAACCTTAGTGAGAGAAACAGAACAGAATCTCTGTGAAACCATTGTATTAGGAAACATGAAGAATGTCCATTGTTCCTTCCATTTTCTCTTTTGATGCCAGAAAAAGAAATTTGGGAAGACTTTCTTTGACAAAGTAAACTGTATGAATTTCAGTCTTGGAAGGCAGGAAAAAAAGAGGGGGCTAGCTTGCATCCCTCAGAGGTTTGGTGAACACTATCAGTGTTTTCCATAGCTCATCTGAAGGAAGATGAGAAGAAGGAAATAATTTAGGTCTCTGCAGCACTGAACTTAAGTACTGAATTATTGTAGCAGTACAATATAACTAACTCTTGCCTATCTGGAGTTAGTGAAAGAAGAAATATGTGTAAACTCAATAAAAGCAGAACAGGAGGTGAAACTATCCAGTACCAAAGGAATCAGTGCATCAAAGCAGTGACTGAAGAACAAGCCTCAGAGAGGGAAGAATATCAATGCATTACTGTAGCTCCTTACACACAATCCACAATTCAAAAGGAGCTTTGTGGTGTGACTTTCCCTATCATCATGCCATTAAAAAAGAAAAACATAGTTTTACTGACTTTTGAATTATAGCTGTTGAATTGAGAACAACATAAGCAGTTGTATCCCTATATACAAAATAATAGTATGATATATGCTTTAAAAAAAGTTTCTATTGTTCTAAAAGTAAAGAACTACCCCCTTGTTAAATGTACATGATACTAATAAAACTTATAATGTATTTGAGTTAGAAAGTTGTATATGAGTGTATAAATTCAAAGCTATAGAGGTAACATGCATGGTAAGTTAATGAGTATTGATAAACATCGTTTATATATGATAGGATGATAATATAGAGTGATAGCCTGAATCTATATCTACTGACACAGAAAGAAGGCTAGACCTCAAAGGTACTCTTCTGGAGTCTGCTACTGTTCCTGTTTAGCTTCTAATCCATCAGTGGTGGTTTTTACATGACTGCACAGGAGATATACAAAGTTACTGTTTTTCAATTATGAATGTAAAGTTCTCATCTTAGTGGAAACACTCAGCAGTAGTTATCAACAAGTAGAAGGGTCATGGTGGAACTGAATCATAATGAAACATCATGCAATAAAATAATTTAATTTAAGCTTTAGCAAATAAAGAATTGGAATTTGCCAGATGCAGATAGATCTATCTTTCAGTGTAATATGTAATATCTTGTGCCTTATTTTGAATACAATGATCCTAGATATCTAATGTGAAGTATAGTGAAAATAAGCTTGTAATGTCTTGGAGAACATGGATATTATAAGGCAGAGAAGCAGCTTCTTTCATAAAATAGATATTTACACCAGATACACTGTGATATTAAAAGAAAGTGGACTTGTTCCTTTGTCAGTAAGTCCAAATGCACCAGCACTCATTAACACTGCACCAGCAACATGATTCTCAGAATCCTAACTTGTACAGCTCTCCTCCTGGACCAATTCTGCCATTGTATTATCACTTACCAAATAGAAGCAATGGCCAAAGGAAACTCAGAGAAAGATTGCAGATGAAAAACAGAGGGAAAGAAAAGTGTTCTTTGTGATCATAAATAAAATGTAGAACCAGCTCCATGTGACAAGATGAGATTAATGAGTGTGAAGTATAACACAAAGTAATAAAAGAAGTACTCAAGAGTGAGCAGCCAAGTGGCTTTGCAATGGGAAAAAAAAAGTAAAAATGTGGAGACCACTGTGAAATCTATCAGATAAATCAAATGAGTTTAGAATGGCATTTTCTAAGTCATAAACCGAAGCTTACATTGTAACTCAAAGTTCCACTGGGGAATAAGACTGTCCCATTGCAGAATAATGATGCAGCAAGCAGTCTAACATTAAACTTCTACATCAAGTGGAAAAAAACACATATAAACAACAACAAAGACAAAAAGTGAAGTATTTTGAAGGTTGTTATAATTATCTTAGCCATGGAATGAATACTGAAAGAGAATTCTAACCATTTGTCTCAATTCTACATACTTTATGGCTCTCATATATTTTGTAGAGAGTGTGATTTCACCCCCTTTCTTTTGTATTTATATCACTACTCCCTATTGGACTTTCTCTGTTTTCCCATTCCCCCTTTCAGAGCACTTATAGTTTGCAATTCACCCCCTTATGGTTCCTTCTCCCACCCACCTGCAGTAGTCCCCTTTCAATTTACTGATTGTTGTAGTAACTCCAGTTTATGTGCTCATGTCTGAACATATAGTGCTTAGAGCCAAAAACGAGAGCATATGCAGTGTGTGTTTCTTCGTCTGGGTTACAGCAATTAATATATTCTCCATTACCTGAAAATTTCATGATTTATTTTTCTGATGGCTTGGTAGTATTACATAATTAGTACATACAATATTTTCATTATCTATTCATTGGTTGAAATACATTTAATCCATTTCTATTTCTTAACTATTGTGAACAGAGGATTAATGATCATGGCTGTTTTCTGGAGGATGATATTGATTCTTTGAAACACATGCCAAAGAGATGTATAGCTAGGTGATATGGAAGAGCTACTTTTAGCTTTATGAGGATTCTTCACACTGATTTACAGAATGGCTGTATCAGTTCTCAATCCCAACAAGAGTGTATGAGGATTGCCTTATCTCCACATCCTCTCCAGCATTTGTTCTCAGTTGTTTGTGGTTGTTTGCTATTCTCACTGCTGTTACATAACATCCCAGTGTTGTTTGATTTGTATTTTTCTATTTGCTTGGAGTGATGAACATTGTTTTTCAGTTTTTCTCTAAGCTATTTTTAATTCTTATTTTGAGAACTCCCCATTTAGCTCACATTTGAATGGGTGTTTTAATGTTCCTGTTTGTTTT
Source organism: Arvicanthis niloticus (assembly GCF_011762505.2). Classification (NCBI taxonomy): domain Eukaryota; kingdom Metazoa; phylum Chordata; class Mammalia; order Rodentia; family Muridae; genus Arvicanthis; species Arvicanthis niloticus. Next base: position 59,086,150 of record NC_047664.1, on the reverse strand, counting down.
TAAACTCCTTGTATTATCTGGATATTATATTCTTTCAGATGTATACCTATAAAAGATCTCCTACCACTATGTAGTCTTTTGCTATTCTACTAATTGCTTTCTTTTCTCTCCATGATCTTTAAAGTTGTATGAGGTCCTAATTGTCATTTTTCAGTCTCAGTTTCTGGGGAAATGGAATCCTTTTAAGAGAGTTCCCTTTCCTACCACTGCATCTTCTCTGGTATTGCCTAAGTTTTCAGATAGCTCTTTCAGCATTTCGTGTTTCTCATTAAGGTCCTTGATTTTTTTGGGGCTTGAGTTTTGTTCAGAATGGAAGACACTAGTCTAATTTTATTCTATACATGTGGACATCCAGTTTTCACAGTTCCACTTGTTACAGATGCTGTGTTTTCTCCAGGTTATGATTTTTGCATCTTTGTCAAATTTCAGATATCTGTAGTACGTGCATATACATCTGAGTCTTCCCTTTTATTCAATTGATCTAAAAGTCTATTTGTATTTTTAATATTTTGCAACAGTGTCATTTTGTTTATATTACTACAGTTCTATAATAAAGCTTAATATTTGATGAAATAATCCTTCCATCTCTGTTTTTGTTTGTTTGTTTGTTTGTTTGTTTTAACATTTTTTGGCTATGCTGTTTCTTTTGTGCCTTTATACAAGTTTTAGAATATTTGTTTACTATATTTTGAATATCATGATTTGAGGGTTAAGATTGATATTGAACTGAATCTAAAAATTGATTCTAGTACAATGTTCATTTTCACAATATTAATTTGGCTAATCCATAAGAATTGTAGGTCTTTCTATCTTCTGTTGCTTTTACCTAATCTCATCAAGCAAAGATTTATGTTTTCATTGCTGAGGTATTTCATTTCCTTGGTTAAATTAATTTTTGGAAATTTCATTTGTTAAAGCCGTTATGAATGCAGATGTTTCTATGATCTCTTTCTCAGAAAAGTGTTTGTATATATGAAGATGACTGATTTTCTTAGTTGATTTTATATTCTGCCATTTCACTGATAATACTGATCATTTCTAAAGGATTTCTTGGTGGAGATTTTGAATCTTTGTATTAGAATATTATCTCATCTGCAAATAGAAGAAATGTTATTTTTTTCTTTTCCAATGTGCAACACTTTAATATTCTTAACTGGGTTGCCTCCCCATACTTGAAAGCAAGTTTCTATTGCTGAAGATATTATACACATTAGAGTAATGTATAGAAGAAATTGATCTTGGACTGAATTGAAAGAATCTTCTCTGGAGATTAATTTGCAGTTTTTAAAATTTTTATGCAAGCTACCAAGAGAGACCAAACAATATTCCTACTCAGATAGAAATCCTACACAGCATAAAAATCACAAACATCAACAAATAATCTGCAGCACCCTAAACACACATGACAGACACACAGAAACACATATAATATAAATAGAGCAGTTAACAAAGTTTTTGTCTTGAACACACAGGAAGAGTAATTTTGTCCCCAGTTCCCACCCCCCCCCCCCACACACACACACAGAAACTCATCTAGGCCTGTTGGTGCACAAAAGATGTCAAAGTATTCAGAAGTGAGAAATGGAGAAATACATCTTTTGGTCTTTTGGATATTATTATTTGCCAGTATGTTTAGCTTGCTTGGACTATTTTCAAACAAAAAGATATTGTTTAAAGAGAGGAAAAGCAATGGAAACTGAGAATGAGAGAGGTAGAGAGAGCCACAGAGTGAGAAAGAGAGAACAAGAGTAAAGGAAAACCAAAAAGATAAAGAGAAAGAGAGAGAGGAAAGGAGGAAGAGGGAGGGAATAAAAGTCAATGTTGTACTTTGGCTTACACACACACACACACACACACACACACACACACACACATACACACACACACACACACACACACACACAAAATCCAAAGAATTTGTGAGAGGAAACATTGGACATAGGAAGACTATTGTGAGATAGCCTTTTAGGATAGGCTATTGAATAGAAGAGACATATGAATTGAAGAGACAAATGAGAAAAAAAAACCTTAATATGAAACATTAAGACATTAAACATTCCAGGTACATAAAACTCTGCAAAGCATGTACTGTAAGGACCCTCACCTCCCCCCATGAAGGAAGGACCTCCTTCAAGCCTCAGAAATTTGCGGCCACCCCAATAACTCACAAGACACCATTCTTGATGCAACAGCAAGAGGTATATTTCAGGATTAGTTGACTGAGGCCAAGACTCGTGACCCACATAGGGGCAGAGGAGTGTTGACCCAGTCGGCTGGGAGTGGAGGGCTTATAAAGGGCAGAACCACAAACCAACGGGGGTGAGGGGGTTACCAAGGAAACATAACATAAAAACAGTAGAAAGTCTTAAAAGATCCCAACCCAAATTTAATCAGGGTCATGGGGAAAACATCTTATACACTTATCTTTTGTAAGAATGTAACCTTGCCCAATCATTTATCTTGGGGTCAGCCAGTTCCTGAAACCACCCAGATGACTTGCACCTTTCTTTTTAATCAGGAATGTGTCTTCCTGCTTTGGGCCTTCACCACCCACAGGTGGGTTGTCTTTCCTGAGGCTTGAGGAATGTTAATCCAACAAGTGTTCTCTGACTCAGGGATAATGTACTCCTCCAGGAATGTACCCTGAGGCAGTGAAGGTCTGAAATTTTACATTCTGTTCCTCTTTTTTGTAAGTAGTGAACCTGCATTCTTTTGCTCAGGTCTAGGCGTCATAAAAACTTTCTATATTTTTTATAAGATTTATTACCTTTCAGTATGATATTAAACAGTTCTCAGATATGAAAAAAAGCAAGTGAGATGCAATAAATTATGACAATAATGGACATGGAAAAAAACAGAGTCATCACAATGAAGGCAAGAAAGTTGCTAATTTGTAATGTTCTCAACATTCTGAGGACTGTTGGTACAACTTAGTTTGGAACAGAGGAATCAGATTATCTGATTCTCATTCCAAAATTGAATTTAATTTAGAAATGTATGATGTTGAGTTAGAAAAACAAACATACAACAACAAAAAAACCAAGGTGTCTAGGTATATAATTTTGTACCTCCTACTATAATGAAAGTTAGATCAAATCTGGAAATATCAAATACTTAAAAGTTCACTGAAACTAAATAAGAGAATAGAACATCCAAAATGGAACTTTAAAAAAAAAAAAAAAAAAAAAAGGAAGAGTATGGTCTACTTCAAAGAAATACTTGTGATTTTATGTAATAAAGAATGTGGAGGGCTGGAGAGATGACCCAGCAGTTTAGAGCACTGATTGCTCTTCCAGAGATCCAGTTCCATCCCCAGCAACCACATGGTGGCTCACAAACCATCTGTAGTGGGATCCTATGTTCTCTTCTGGTGTGTCTGAAGACAGCTACAGTGTACTCATAGACAAAATAAACAAATAAATCTTTAAAGAAAAAAGAATGTGGAGGTCAAGGAGTCAGAAAAGATACTTAAGTTTCCTACTATTTTCCTGACAATGTTTGTCTAAGTTCATTTTCTTTCTACTCTTCTCTCCAACTCCCGTTCTCTCTTTTTCTCCACACACACGTGTGTGTGTGTGTGTGTGTGTGTGTGTGTGTGTGTGTGTGTGTCTTCTTCTAACACTCTTGATTTCTCCCTTCACTTGGAATCTTACACACAGTTCCACAAACTCTTGACAGGTACAGAGTTGATGACACAGTTGCTCACTTAGTGTAGATGATGCTAAGAGCTTGCTTTCACTGAAGTACTGAGGCCCTCACTGTAATGTTCCTCACAGTCTTTCTAACAATGAGCTTTATGACTCTCAGTCTTATATAATGCCTAAGTTCTCTGATCCAGGACATTACCTATAAAGGAAATTGTGTCTTTCAATAAGATTTTTCAATTATTTACATAGACTGGCTTATATGTACTCATTCGTGTTATACTGTATTAACTGTTATAAACACAAGAGAGAAGACGGTCAATTCTCAAATATTTTTTGTGTATTTTAAATTGCTTTTCTTATCTCACAAAATTAATCCATAATGAGTTTTGGAATATTTTATAAACAAAATTAATTCTTAATTCCTGTGAATTTTTAATGTATGTTAGTACAACTGGTTGGTATTATGGACTACTGATTACTTGATTGGCAATGAGAAATTTTGTGAAAGAATATTTTCTTCTTTAAAGAGAATGAAAAAGAATATGTATTTATGTTAACTTTCCCTATAATGTTGGATACTAAGCACTTGGGATATCAAGGCAGGGGGTTTGCCAAATGTTCTAGGACAGGCTGAGCTATAGTCTGAACAACAACAACAGCAACAAGAAAAAAAACATAAAAATTAAAGAGAGAAAATTGGACTAAGCAAAGTTAGTGTAAGTAGAGACAGAGTTCTTCACTGCAAAACTCTTTAATATACATTGTATATTGAAAGACTCTCATATTGTATAGTGTTTAGCCCATTCCCCTTCTCTCTAATAAACTCTTACACACATTTTTCTGCTCAGAGGATGTCCATTTTAACACTATGAATTGTGTTCTATCATAAGTATTCAAATACCTCTATGCCACTTTAAGAATAAAAGCTTTTTTCTTTTAATGAGGGTTTATTACTTTGCAAAATTATGCTTCATTATGACATTTTATATATGTTTATATCCTGTATGTTGATCAGATTAATGATTTATAATCTTCATTATCCTACACTGTTTTCTCATTTACCTTTCTAAATATTCTCTATTCTAATTCATATCACATTTATCATTTATTTATATATTAGGTAATTTATTTACTTATTTCAAATTTTTATTTATTCATTGACCATTCTGTACAATATATTTTTTCTTAATATTTTCCCTACCCTAACTCCTCCTAGGACTTCTGTAATCTATCTACCAACTTCATGGTATTTCTTTAAAAAAAAAAAAATATGTACTCTGATCAATATTTGGAAGCTCCAATTGAGTATTTGGTTTTTTTCAATTAATTTATTTTTTTACACTACAGATTTTATCTCCCTCCTGGTTCATCCCATACCTCCTCCATGCCACCCTTTCTCCATGAGGATGTCCCTATTCCTACCCCCACACCCTCAATAGACCTCTAAACTCCCTGAGGCCTCCAGTGTCTTGAAAGTTAGGTGCATCTTCTCTGACCAAACCCAGATTTAGCAATGCTCTTCTGTATATGTGTTGGAGGCCTCATATCAGCTGGTGTATGCTGCATGGTGGGTGGTACAGTGTTTGAGAGACCTGAGCAATCCAGGATAATTGAGACTGCTAGTCCTCCTACAGGGTCACCCTCTTCCTCAGCATGCCACAGGGGCATGTGTTCCACTATATTTATAGTGGCCTTGTTAGTGATAACCAGAAGCTGGAAACAACCCAGATATCTCATGACAGAAGAATGGATACAGAAAATGTAGTTTATTTACAAAATGGAATACTACTCAGCTATTAAGAACAAGGACACCCTGAGTTTTGCAGGCAAATGGATGGAAGTAGAAAATGTCATCCTGGGTGAGGTAACTCAAACAGAAAAGAACACGCATGGTATGTACTCACTAATAAGCAAATATTAGCAAAAAAAAAAAAAAAAAAAAAAAAAAAAGTACAGAAAATCCAAGGTACAATCCAGAGAACTCAATAAGGTCAACAAGCTGAAGGGCCCAAGTGAGGAAGCCTCCGTTCCACTTGGGAGGGAGAAGAAAGCAACCACAGGAGGAGAGAGAGGGGAACTTGGGAGGAAAATGGATGTAGGATGGGGGGTAGAGGGGAACATGATCTGTTATTGGGTGGGGGGAAAGGACTGTAGCCCCGAGGGCCAGCAAAAAGAATGGAAACAGGCAACCTAGGGAGGTCTGAGGTTGGGGCCACCCTCCAGGATGTACCAGAGACCTGGGAGGTGAGAGACTCTCAGGACTCAAAGGGAGGGACCTTAGACAAAATGTCCTACAGTGGAGAGAGGGAACTTATAGAGCCTACCTCCAGCAAAAAGAGGGCATCAAGTGGAGGAATGGCGTTGATATCTCACAGTCAAAACTCTGACCCAGAAATGTTCCTGTCTGAAATAACTACAGGGATGAAAATGTAGAAGAGTTTGGGGAAAAGAAGGTTCAGTGAGAGGCCCAAAGTGAGATCCAGCTCAAGGGGAAGTGAGTCCCAGGGCTGACACTATTAATGAGGCTGTAGAGTGCTCATAAAAAAATGACCTATCATGACTTCACTCCGGAAGATCCAACAAGCAACTGAAAAAGTCAGATGCAAATATTTGCACCCAACCAATGAACAGAAGCTTCTGACCACTGTAGTTGAATTAGGGAAAGGCTGGAAAGAAGAGAAGGAGGGCAACCCTGTGCAACCATTGTATTAAGTCATAAACACCTATGGTTGAATTAGGAGAAAGAATGAAGAAGCTTAAAGGAAAGGTGACCCTACAGGAAGACCAACTGTCTCAACTAACTTGGACCCCTAGAGGCTCAGATGCTGAGCCACCAAGCAGACAGCACTTGGCTCAAGGCCCTTCCACATATATAGCACTTAACTGCCTGGTCTTACCTCAGTGAGAAAGGATATACCCTGTACTCCAAGGACTTGAGGCCCCAGGGAGAAAGGAGTTTTGATGTGGTGGAGTAACCTCTTGGAGGCAAGGGGGAGGAGGAATGGGATGAGGAACTATGGAAGGGGGAACTGGAAGGGAGGGGAACCGCTGGAATGTAAATTAAAATAATAATAATAAATTAGATGATGCTAAGTATATTTTCTAAAAAAAACCTACAAAAGAATATTCAGAGGCTGTTGTTAAATTTTTCATATGCCCACAAAGAATACTTTTTCCTTAGTCTGTTTAACTTCAAAACCATTTTGAAAATATATTACCATAAAATCACAGATATGGTATTCAGAAACTTGAATTAAAATGCTTTCTTAAGTAACATAAAAAATGAATTAATTTAATCTAAGACATTGTTATTCTAAAGTAATCTGTGTATTTTTTTAAGTGATAAACAACCCCCAACTCTGGATATGAGTTTTCTCAGTTACTAGTAATGGATAATATTTATACAACAATTTTGATAAACCAAAACCTTGAGGTCCAATTTTTGTCAATGTCTGTAGTAATCATGAAACCATAAATAACATGTGTTACATAATTTTTTTTGCATTTTTATACTTCATTTTAATATTATTTTTAAGCGGTGGCTATGGCTCTGTTTGAGAGAATAGCTGCTGAAACTATATGAATAAAACATCACAATAATACTGATATTTCAGGTGTCCAGATGGATGGATGAATTATAGGATGGCTTGGTGGATGAATAATGAAATGTAGTATCAGTTTTACAATAGATCATTCAAGAAAAGATATTCCTTCCTTAGTCGTAACTAAGCTTAAATCAGTAAATGAAACCACGTGTCAACCACCAGCTTTGTCATATTGCTCATTTATCAGAACAATAAACAGAGTTTCTTATAGAAAAAAAGGACTTTTCTAATAGAATAATTTCATAATCTGTATTTATTTCTCTAGTAAGTTTTGACTTGCCACTTTCACTGAGCTATTACTTTATATATCTTTCTTCTATGGCTAGAGGTTTATCATCTCTTTTTTGAACATCTGGTTCATAACAATAATTACAACTTGATCAGAAAATATATGGAACATGGCAATATTCATGTCCAACAATATTCTCCAAAGCCAATAGTTTGTAATATTTGTCTATCTCTTCATATTCTTTTGCTTTATCTACCTCATTTAAAAGATATTTTAATTCTTTTTGGAGATATCACATTTGTTTAAGCATTTTTGAATGTCCAAGAAAAAAATGGGATATATTCTTTGCTTAATTTTTGATCCAGTCTATATTAAATCGCAATGACTAGCATAAACCCAAGGTTTTCACAATATCTTTTTCTAAAATTATGAACATTTGGTTAGGACAAAAAATTATACAAAATAATTTTGTATTACTCCTTTTCTCATTTTCTGGGACAAGAAAGGATGAAGCATATCTGAGTTTATTAATAAGAAATTGTCAATAGTTTTTTAAATTTACATACATATGCTGCTTCTATTTTAAAAACTATATTTCAATACTCATCTAAATCTTTTGTAAGGCTGCTCTTTTAGAAATTTATATACAAATTTAAAAGATTATTTTTTCACTTTCAAATGCTATTTTTCTAATTTTTGTAATTAATGTTAATAGACACCTTCTAATATCCAACAGAATGATAAAAGTTTTACCCTTCTTACCCTCCTCTCCTCCTCCTTCTTAAACTTCTTTCTCCCATCCAGGACCATCAGTTTATTCCTACACAGTTTTGAATTTTAACTCAGGAAGCATCTTTTATTCTGTTTTTTCCCCTTCTGCTCTGTAGTGGTATTTTTAAACATGCTACATTTATATTCATAACTACATACTTAAATTTCTGAAATAACTCCCTAATTGATCTGCTCTCCTTCCCTGTTGTCATTATCCTGCCAAAGTTTCATTTCTAACTCAGAACACAGACACTAAAATAAATACTTGTTTGTGCCATATCCTATGACATTCTATTCTTTAAGTTACTACCCGTTAGCAAGATGAATGTTTATGGACTGACAAAAATTTCCACAGAATGTATCAGGTGGATTTCAAAGAGATAAATGTTGATTTCAGAAATATTTTATGTCTTCATCCTATTAATTGGCAAATGTTAATGCATTTAATGTCTTGAGTCAAGACAAATCTCTCTTTGTTCACAGAAGCATACCCTACATTAACTCTCAGTTTTTAAATTAAACACAAATTATAAGATAACTGAAACAATGAACATTAATACAGACCCAAATAAAATAATCACTTGTAATACAGTGAACCTACATTCTAATATTTCAGACAAGCATAGAGTATTTTAAAATTTTATATGCTCTTTAATATAGTTGACAAATTAGTAATGTTTAAAAAGTCATACTTTATCTATATTAAACTAAAAAGAGTTGTTACTGGTCTTTTAAGAAACAATAAAGTAGAGCTGAGATATAATTCTGAGTCCGGTTAGACACTTTAAAGTATATTACTTTTCTTGGATGCACTGTTTTAAGTGTTGTATTTTTGAATCAGAACACCAGTTGTAAGATAGTTTCTTCAAACATGATATGGATATTATATCTAGAAAAATATCAAAACCATATTTTAATAAACAGTGTTTATAAAATGATCTTACCATTCAACATGCCAATATGGATGGGGGTATTTCATAATGACTAACCAGTAGACAGAGAATTAGAGTCAGCAACAGAAGAGTTTACTTGCTGGGTAAAAGAAATGAATATCCTTTCAGAGGACCAAATTTCAACTCCCAGAATCTACATGGAGGTGACAAATCTAGAATTCCAGATTGAGGAGGTCTGACATTCTAGTTTCACCTTTATAGTCAGTGCATTCACATGATGATGACATATATGAAGGGTGTAGCAGAATATTTTCCCCACTACATTATACAATAAACTCGGTAACTTGGGAAGAGCTAAGGTGGGAGGAGTAAGAAGAGAAAGAAGAGAAGAAAAAGGAGGAGATAGGAGGAGCAGGAGAGATGTAGGAGCCATAGAAAACTATGTGTGCGTCCAGAACAATCCTGGGTAACAATTTATATTTTAAGGTTAGATATTGGGAAACAACTCTAATTGTGTGAACAAATTGTTAATTGAGCATTTCTAAATATATAAAGCCCTTGGATAATAATTGAGCTTTAGAGTCTCATTTCTACTGTATACCACATGGATAGTGGGTATTGCTTGGGGTTCAGCTAAGCTTTGTGGAGACAGCATGGTAGATTGGCATAGCCATCCCCTGACCCCGCTGGTGTCTTGTGGGGGCGAGGGCTGCTGCTTCTGGCCAGTCTGAGCCTCTGGCCAGAGCCAAGCAGTAGTGGCACATGCCCCCACACATGGCTTCAGGCCTTGTCTAGTTGGAAACATGGCAGCCCTATAAGAACAAACCAGATTGGGCCATGACAACTTACGTATTATCCTCAACAAAGGGAAAACATTCATATTCAGAAAAACAGGTAGAATCAAACAATGATTGCAGAAATGAGGAAAATCAACATGGAAGAAGCTCTCTGATAATTTACTCAAACTCAAGTTATCAACCTTAAAGACATATGCATACTAACAATGTTAGTATGTCATACTAACATACTGAATTGACTTAATACAATATGTATGTATATTTTTAATGCATATAATTTTTATATTAATTATAGACTGATATTTATATATTATAATAAATATATTAAGTATATATCATGTGTTTGAGAAGAGCTCACAGAATAAATTTGAATGAGGAGAGGGAAAGAGAATGATGTAAAATACTGAACTCATATGATATTCTAAAATTAAAGAAAGGCTTAATTAAAATGATTATTGTTAATGTGTCTATTTGTATTTCTAATTTGTAATATCTAATTTCATGGTTACAAATTCTTTGCTATGTACATATATAAACATATAGATGTCTAATATGTATTATATATAACACATATTACATTATTCCATTATATAATATAAATGTGTTAATATTATGTAGATATACAATATCTAAGTTTGGCTCCTAAATAAATATTATGAACATATGAGTAAGATATTACATTAGGAGAAAAATGTATTCAGTTGTTAGTTATACTATTTCTATAGAGATTAAATAGAATTTAATTTCATCATATATTAAGCATATTAATACTTCAGTATTATAACTTTTTAATTTTTTTAGAAAATTAGGGATATCTTATTGTTTCTATCAACTTTCATTTTTTGTTATTGTATATGTATATATACATATGTATGCATGACTTTGGTATTTTATTAATAAAACTTGGAATTTAAGCAATTTTTTATTGTTTGTAGATTAAATGATGAAAATCTATATTTTAGACTCTGTAGTAAGTAACAACCTGTAATTCTATAAGAAAATATAAAAATATTTATTTAGATTTACAGAGAGTATTTAGTCTACAACCTAGCAATAGGGTATTTCTGTTTAGAAAGCTGTTCTGTCAAGTGCATTATGCATGTTGCTTTCTAGGCATCTTCCAGGATAGCCTTTATTGCTACATATTAGGAATTATCTGACTACTAAGTGGCAGGGTTAAAAAAACTAGACTTATTGACCATTCTTCAAAATAGACAAAGAATAACTCATATATAATGAAATTAAGTACTTCATAAAACAAATCTTTCATCTTAAAATAAATTTAAAACTTAATTTGGATCAGGGAGTTTTGTGAGATTATCATAGAACTTTTAGAAGCTAAACCTATACAATTCTACCAACATAACTACAGAAAGAGGGGCTAAACCAGGACAACAATAGATGTGCAAAACTAAATGGGGTAAAGCTCATAAGACTTCAAACTTACACAAAAAAATAGAGGCAAATAAAAACTACAGAAAACATAGAAAACAGTTTCACCAAAAAGAGCATATCAAATGGTTCTCTAATACCAAATGATCACGTGAAACATACATACTAACAATATTATATAGACAAAGCATATTATATATATATATATATATATATATAATGCATATTATATAAAGCATAATATATATAATGAATAATATATAAAGATATATATAATGTATGATTGTAGTAACAGTTATTGAAAAAATTTAAATAAGAGTGGGGAAGTGTATATTGGAAGGCTTAGGGGGAGAAAAGGGAAACAATCAGAGATGTAGTTACATCATAATATTGTATAAGTTTGAGAAAAAAGTACTTTGCAAGTACATGAATGAACAGATAACAATATTTAAATACCACACTGAAATAATATTCTGATAAATCTCATGCCTGAATCAAATGTAAATAGATTGTTAAGTATATAGATGTGTGTATTTTATGTTCAAACATTTTAGTAATATGTTTATATGATGCTGTGAAGTTTGAAATAATATAGAAAACTAATATATTAGTTATTGATAGAGCAAAAGACATCTTTTGTTTCCATTCTTCAAACTCTTTCATATACCCATCCTGGATCTTCTTCAAATTCATGATCTTCGTCTTAACCAATTGTTAGTTATTGCATATATTTATGTATTAATACATGCATAACTAGTTAGACTTGTAATATCTATGTTTACCTATGTCTTAGAGTTTAATTTCTAAATTCTACTTGATAATCCAGGAAACAACATAAACTCCATAAGCTAAAAATTTTTAGAAAATGGTACAGTACAACATTTCCCAGTCACTCCTTGTAATCACTCACAAAACACAAAATAGAATCTTGAACATAGAAGAAATCAGTTGAACTAACATCTACAATGAAAAAAAATCTCACATTTATAATTTTGATGTATCTCCTAAAGTTGTGAAACTGACCTCCCATGCTTGCAGTTTTGAATAGATTTCATGTTATTCAATTACACAAACAGGCTGAGTAGCAATTTACCTTAACATTTACTATGTTCATTAAACAATAGATAAGTTACTACTACAAATTTCATCAACAGCCTTAGATTAGACTAGATTCACTTTTCAACCATTGTGGTCCTATTTTCTGCTTTCTTCTAAATACTTTTATCATTCAAGAAGCTTTGACTTATTTCATATCTTAGTCAAAAATTAGTCTAGTAAAGAAAATGAGATATTTCAAATCTGATTTACTTCAGTAGAGGTCAGTTTTCCAGGAACTTTTAGATATAAAACACACCAAATCAACTAAATTGGCCCTATAGGAGGCCACAGAGCCTGAACCACCAACCAAGGAGTGTGCATGGAGCTGACCGAGGCCTTCTGCTCATATGTAATAATAGCTGCTCAGCTTGGTCCTCATGTGGCACTCCTAACAGCAGGAGCAGAAGCTGTCTCTTACAGTATTGCCTGCATTTGTGACACTTTCCCCATCATGGGATGCCTTGATTCACTAGGAAGAAGATGCACCCAAATCTTAATGCAGCTTCTTATGCCAAGGCTGGTTGATTTTCTATGGGTAGATCTCTCTTTTCTGAAAAGAAAAGGAAGAGGAGTTGATGGGAAGTGGGGAAGAGTGACTGAGAAGAGAGGAGGGAGGAAAAAGCAAAGTAACTAACTTAATTAATTAATTGATTAATTTTAAAAAGAAAAGAGATAATAATAAAAATACAGGAACATGATTCAACGTCTTGATGATATTCATGTTCTAGTTCACTGTATTTGAAGTAATTACTTCTTCTTTTAATTGAAAATAATTCTTTTTATTAATCATTTTATTTGTTTACATTTCAAATATTAGCCTTCTTCCTAGTTACCACCCCATAACCTCCTACCCCATTCCCCCTCTCCTTCCTCTCCTTTCCCTATATGAGGGTGCTCCTCCACCCACTCACCAATTACTGCCTCACTGCTCTAGCATCCACCTATACTGGGGAAATGGTTCCACAGGAACAATGACCTCATACCCATTGATATCTGATAAGGCCGTCCTTTGCTTTATATGCATCTGGAGCCCTGGATCCTTCTATATAAACTCTTTGGTTGGTGGTTTAGTCTCTGGGAACTCTGGGTGGTCCAGTTAATTGATATTGTTCTTCCAATGGAATAACAATCCCTTTCAGCTCCTCCAGTCCTTCCCCCAGCTCTTCCATTGGGGTCCACAGGCTCAGTTTGATGGTTGGCTTTGAGCCACTTCATCTGAATTGATCAGGTGCTGGTAGAACCTCTCCGGAAACAGCCATACCAGGCTCCTGTTAGTAAAGCACTTCTTGGCATTAGCAATAAGTGTCGAAGTTTGGTGTGTAAAGATGGGATGGATCCCAAGGTGAGGTAATCTCTGGATGGCCTTTCCTACAGTCTCTGTTCTATATTTTGACCCTGTCTTTCCTTTGGACAGGAAAATTCTGGGCACAAGTGCAAACCAGAAGAAAAAAAAAAGATTTTTACCTCATACAATACATTTTAACATTTTCCCCTCTCCTCATCTCATTCAACCTTATCTTCTCAGCCAGATCCATTCCCTTTGCTTTTCCTTAAAAAAAAAAAAAAAAAAAAAAAAGCAGACCATGAAGAAAGAACAACTGTACAAGAGAAAAACAAAACACCATAAGACAAGACAACAGCCAACATATTAAGGCTGGAAGGCTAGACAAAGAAACACAAAAGAAGGAAAAGAGATGTAAAATCAGGCAAAACAGTCTGAGACATACATGCTCTTATTTTTTTGGTGTGCCACAAAACATTAACCTAACATTAATAGCATGCACACAGAGTACCCAGAGCAGACTCTTGAAAGCCCCATGCTTGCCACTTTAGTTTTGTGGCACCCTACCATGTGAGCCCTACTTAGTTAAATCAGTGGGCTATATTCTTCTGGTTTTGTATATATACATAATTTTAAAGAATATGTTTGCATATTACTCCTTGTTGTTAAGCCTGAAATAATATCTCCACAATAACTAACAGAATGCCATTTATTTAACTTAATTGTAACTAAGCATTACTTTTGGAACTGTCTTCCAGAAATATGTCTAATATACTTTCATATCTTTTTTATTATGTGTCTTATTATTTAATTAAGTCACTCTACAATAAAACCAAATTTAAGCAATATCTATCTACAAATCCAGTCCTAAATTAAGGTGCTGATAGATACACTACAATCTAAAGAGGTTATAGCCAATAAATCACAAGAAATAAATAATGCCAGGCCAGCAAAGTCAAAAGAAGTCCCTCTACTCTGTCTCATGCACACACACACACACACACACACACGTAGCAATAAAAACAAATTAACAGGAATCAACAATTGTTGCTCATTAATAATTCCTAATAAATGTTTTTAATTCCCCAATTAAATCCCAGACTGAAAGAATAGGTGTGCAAATATGTTTTCTGCTTCTACTGAATCCAATAAGTACACCTTCATGTCAAGGAGAGAAATCTCATTTGGGTAAAGGATTAGAAAAGATATTCCACATAACTGGACCTAATCAATACGCTTCTGTAGCCCTTTTTCTATCTGACAAATAGTCTTTAAACCAAAATTCATCATAAGGAATAGTGAAGTACACTACATACTCATCAGGGGAAATCTACCTAGAGGACTTCTTTTTTAACTGAAGGTAAACAGTACAATAAGCATTTTAAACGTATTTGACTTCATAGTCATAATGCTGCTGTATATGCAAATCACTACTACTCTATTTTTAAGATACAAAACTTGTGTCTAGAGGTTCATACCTAGTTAATGATTAAGAAGGATTATATCCAAATCTGCCTAATCTTAAGAACATTTCATGAAAATAGTTATTTGAATACCTAAACTCACTAAAAATTTTATTCTTCCCAGCATAGAATACAAGTTCATTTTAAAGCAACATCTTTGTATCACATATAAGGCAAAATTATTGAATTGTTGCTATGAATTCAGTATATAATTATATCTATGTATTTGAATCTATAGCTATGTATCTTTTTTTCTTATATTTTTTACTTCTTTCTCACTTTACATTTCTATCCCAGCCTCCTCCCTTCCAGTCCCACACTTAGAAATCCCTCTCTACATTGCCCTTCTCTTCTCCTCAGAAAAGAGGAAGCACCCTACCCCCTGGGTACCATACCACCCTGGAACATGTAGTTCCAGTAGGAATAGGCACATCCTCTCCCACTGAGGTCTAACCAAGCAGTCCAGGTGGGGGAAAATGATCCAATGACAGGGAACAAGGAGCAAGACAACCCCCATTCAACTTATTAAAGGACCTACATGAAGACCAAGCTGCACATTTGTCACAAATGTATAAGGGTTGAGGTCCAGCTCCTGCATCCTCCTTGGTTGGTGGCCTAGTCTCTGTGAACTCCCATGGTCCAGTTATTTTTTAAGATCTATGCCTCAAATTCAAGGGCATCAAATTTTGTAAAGGAAACATGATTACAGCTTAAATCAGATATTGATTCTTACACACTGATAGTGTGTGGGGCTGTAGCTTGCTTGTGGCTCAGAGGGCAGAAGTGTGAGAATTCAACTGAGTTCACTCCATGCAGCTCTGGGTGGATGACAGGCCATGGGAAGCCACAGAGCTCCACTCTGGCATGGGGGAGATCCCAGTCTGAGGTTCCATGGGGGCCAGAGCTCTTAAGTTGGGGACCCCAGGGCAAGAAGACAGGCCAGGATTGACTGGTCTCAGACCCTTGGGCTCCCAGGTACTGATGAGAGGCTGCAGAGGAGTTAAGATGGGGGCTTATGGGCTGGATGGCCTACAACCATGATGGGGGAGTAGAAGCTCTGGCAGTTTTTTGGGTGGATGAGACTCTTCATTGAGGTGATTTGCTTGGCTGGGTCATGGTTGGCTCAGCTAGCTCCACTTGGGTTGTTGGCCTCTTGTCGCGCCGCTATCTGACCAGCAGAAAGACACCACACAACAGAGTCCTTCCCAAAGCAGTTTACTCAGGTTCTCAGCAAGATTCTGACAAGTGGTCCTGAGCCTTCCCTGTGTCCGCCTTAAATCCCTGTAGCCAGCCAATGCACTCTGGCCATGTGGCTTCTCTACAATGACCTACATCAGATCGGCCCATATCACGCTACAACCTCATGCCAAATTAGGGCTTGTTTACAACTTGGAGTTCAGGAAGCCAGTGCCATCTTAGGGCTGGAATATAGAGAAGTCCTCCAGAGGAAGATTAGACTGCAGCTCATTAATTGAAGGCCCCCTCTATGGTTCTACATGATGGGCCCCAAAGACAAGTGGTAGTCCATGGTTTTAAAAGGTTTATTGTCATGGTGGAAAGTGGCTGAAGCTGTACCCCACGTTCTCAGGGTGAGCCTGAGGTTAAATACTTTTTGCAAGGAGGAGGAGGGTCTGTGAAGGAATGCTTAATTGGCTATGCCCTCTGGCCTTTAGGTATCTCATGAATATGGAGATGTCTTGAAGCTCTGCAGCCTGTAGTCATGCCTTCTATTTGTGACACAAACATATCTTTGGAAGGGACTATAGAGGGTTGTCTTAAGTGAAAGAAACCAGGGCCCAGGAGCAAGGCCAAACACCTACCATCCCTTTAAGGTTTCCAGGGTTTGAGGCCTGTGCTCAACCAGCTACCCAGCTGCCTCCCATAGGCCACTGCCCCACAATATTGGGGTAGTTCAACAACCTATTCTGGCCAATAGACATGTCATTCAAGCAACAAAAACTTAGAAAAATGCTGGAGCTAACTAGTTTGTTGGGTTGTGGTGTTCATGGGTCCATTGTCGGGTTGAATTGGGGATCCTGCATCTGGCCCCCTAGGGACTAGGGCTGCAGAGGAAGTTGACTGTGTTCACTTCAAACTGACACCAAGGGATGTTGAGCTATGCAAATCCGGGAGATTAGATGACATGGCAGCTCAGTAGTTGAAAACCTTCTCCACTGTTCCCCACAGGGGGTCCCAAATAAGAGAAATAGGCTATAATCTTAGGATATTTATTATCATGGTACAAAATGTACGAAACTATACCCAGGTATTTTCAGAGCGGGCCTGAGGTTAAATACCTTTTGGAAGGAGGAGGGTCAGGAACGAATTGCTTAATTGGCTATGCCCTCTGACCTTTATGTATTTCATTAATATGGAGATCTGTCTTTAGGCTCTGTGGCCTGTGCAGGGGCTAGTGAGCGTTGTCCTACAGGACCAGAGGAACCCATATTATGTAGGTCTTCGGCCTCCTCTCAGGAGCCTGCATCAAAAGCCTAGAGTCTAGGAGCATGGCAAAATGCATGCTGTCCCTTGCAGGGAAACCTGCTGGTGTCAGGTGATTTCTAGCTGATGCTTGACCAGGAACTATGCTGTTCTTTCAGGGTCCTACAATTATGAACTAAATGAACCTAGCAGATACTTAGATAACATTTCACTCAAATACAGAACATTGTTCTCAGCATATCATGGAACTCTCTCCAAAATTGACCATAAACTCAGACACAATGATTGTCATTTTATCTGCATATGCAACACTACAGCATTTATATATCAATTAAATATATACTCCATATGCACTGCTCCAGGCGTCATTCTAAACACAAAGAACAGTGAGATCAGTGTCTACCACTATTTTCACAGACATAAGGGATTACTAAGGATATAATACAATGAAGAAGTAACCTGCCACTTACTAGCTTTGTCATCTTGGACAAGTTACTACTACCAGAACATAACACTTTGTTTTAATGTGGTGATAATGATATAGTTAAGATCTACCTCATGAGCCTGTTATAATGATTAAAAGAGCTAATAAGTGCCTGACATACAGTCAGAGCTGACTAAATATTAGCTGCCAAGTTTCATCCATTGCCACCCTCCTCCTTGAAATCTAAGGACAAAGGAAAATAACCCTAGATTACAGGAAGGCTTTTTGGAGAATTGAGACTGGCGTCGGAATCCAAGTGTAAAACTGAATGAGATTCTTCTTTTGGAATCTTGCAGGCTTTAGCAAGTTAGGACCAAAACAGAGAAGCAGAAAAGCCCAGAAGAGACTGATGAAGAAGTACAGCAATGCAAGAGGCTTGGCAGGGAAGAGCCATACCTTGCAACACTAGTAATGAGCACATTTTACCCAAAAGGAATAAAACTTGAGGACGGGACTCTTTCTAAAAGAAAGGATATAATTATGTCATTGTTTCTAAAGTCTTACTACCATCCCATCGTTCTGTGAATTCCTTCCACTATCTATACAAACTTTTATGTATTTTTGGCAGTTTTTTGTAGGTATGGATTCTAGGAAGTGATATGGGTTTCTTCTCTAGCCTTTTTTTTTTTTTTTTTTTTTTTTTTAGCAACATAGAAGCCCACATATTAGTCAGGAATCTCGAGAGTCACAGAACTTATGAAATATCTCTATATATTAAGGGAAATTTATTGCAATGATTTACAGTCTGTAGTCCATGTAACCCAACAAAGGGCAGGTGTGAATGGGAAGTCCAATAGTGTAGTAGTTACTCAGTCCACAAGGCTAGTTGTTTTACCTGGAATCCTGAGGAAGTAGGTTCCAACAGATGTGCTGACAAGTAAGTACAAGCAGGTGAAGAAGAGTGAGTCTTCTTTTTTCCAATTTTCTCATGTAGGGGTCCAGCAGAAGATGTGACTCTGATTAAAGTAGTATGCTATCACTGCTGGATTTGGAACTGGCTTTGTCCCAAGCTGACCTGGAGCTCAGAGATCTGCTGGCTTCAGTCTCTTGAGATTAAAGACATATACTACCTTGCCTGTTCCTAGGCTTTTCATGGACACTATGCCTCAAGATCTCTATGACATGCCTAGTAATAACACATTCTTCCTGCTTCAAGATTTGAATCACAGGTGGGCCCGCAATTTCTGGATTGTAGTTTATTCCAGATGTAGTTAAGTTTACAACAAGGAATAGCCATCACAGCCAATTAGTATTACATTTTGGCTTTCTTGTGATGTTGTGAAAGTGAGCTTTCTCCAGTGTTAATTTTTTGGGTGGCTACAAGGTCCAAATTACTTTATTCTCTAGATATCCTAATCATTTGCTTTCTTTCTGAAATTTAATGTGTACAAAAGTATGAGGAGAAATTATTGCTATTGCAGGTTTTATTTTGTTTTGTGTTTTGTGAAAAGTCTAAAAAAGTCTATGATAAATATCATAGACAATCAGTTATGCATCTAAGACTGAATAATTGGATACTGCAATTTAAATCAGAAAAAAATTATTATGACTCAAATTTAGAAATATTTCAAAGGCATATCTTACAATGAGAAAATATATTATATCACATTTAAAATGTCAAAGTATCTTTATGATGTGGTAAAGAATATATAAAGAATATTTTGTTGTTATTTCATAACACCATGATTCAATACATTATTTTATAAATAACAATCTATCTTAACATTATTTGTTGTTGCTTTGGAGATTGGATGTCTCTAAGTATTACTGGCTGCGCTATAAGCATACTTCTACTTCTGCCTCCAAAGTTCTGAGATTAAAATGTAAACCACCATGAAGAACCCTTTTCATTATTTTAAAATTATATAAACAAAGACTCCAACAAGGTACCAGAAACACCATTTTTCATTAAATCACAGTTTGTATATTATTTCAATACATAATACACCTAGAACTATAAACATATATTTTTACACTTTTGCATGTGGTTTGAAATTTTCTAAATTTCAGATACTCTTATTATCCAAAGATACAAATATACAATGTGAACAATAGGAACCATCTACTTTTTAATTAAGTATTATATTGTAAATGGAAAATATAATGTTTCTCCATTACATTGTTCTACTTTTCAAATTTTATCATAAGAAAACATAATCCTGAAATTTATTAATCTTATAAAAATATGCAACTTTGGTTCTATCTTTATTGATTTTATTGATGAAGGATGCAAAGGTCATGGGACCACTTTTATAAAGAAGATACTATTTACTGAAAGACAAATATCAGAATTCGGGTTTAGATAAGCTCGAGATTTGGGAGTATTCAAGTGAAGGCTGGCTCCATAGAATAGAAAAATATCAGCAGGTTGTTAGACAACATCTGCTCCAGCCTTTTGAGTGAGCAGGCATTTTTTCTTTTCTTGGATAAATTAGGCCTGTCTGATTAACAATTCTGGTTTCTTCAGTGCTTTCTCTAAGCTCTAATTTTAAAATATTTCCTCTGTACAATATGTCCTACTTACTATCACACCCCCTAACTTTCAAATTTATGTTGTTTCTTCTTTGTTTTAGTTGTTGTTGTTGTTGGTGGTGGTGGTGGTGGTGTGTGTGTATGTGTGTATGTGTGTATGTGTGTATACGTATGTGTTCATAAAGATGACTATTTCTATTGGGTCAAGTGGTACATTACTTTCAGGGGTAGACTATTCTTTTCCAGCTCCTAGCATCTCTTAGTCTCCTATACTACTTGGTCTAGAGGCTAAGCTTCATAATTTTTCCTCTTCCATGTTAGAATGCCTACTATTTATAACTGTAGCTTACAGTTCTAGGTATATTATGTATTATGTATCATGTATCATGATATTTTCTAGTTCCATCCATTTGCCTGCAAATTCATGATGTTTTCATTTTTAAAAGCTGAATAGTATTGCATTGTGTAAATGAACCACATTTTTTTGTATCCACTCTTCTGGTGAAGAGCATCTGGGTTGTTTCAGCTGCTGGCCTCTGTAAAAGTAATGGAGCATATATCCTTTTGGTATGGTGAAGCATAATTTGAGTATGTGTTCATGAGTGCTACTGTTGGGTCTTTAGGTAAAATGATTTCAAATTTTCTGAGGAATCACTATACTGATTTCCAGAGTGGTTGTACCAGTTTGCAATCCTAGCACAATGGAAGTGTTCCTTTTTCTCCACATCCTCACCAGCATTCTGACACTTGAGTTTTAGATCTTATCCATTGTTATTGGTGTGAGGTTTCTCTTGATTTGCATTTCCCTGAAGAATAACGATATTGAAAATTTATTTAAGTGCTTCTTTGCCATTAGAGATTCTTCTGTTAAGAATTTTCTGTTTAGCTTTGTACTGCATTTTTAATTGGGTTATTTATTATTTTTTGAGTCTAACTTCTTGAGTTCCTTATGTATTCACTGAGTGGATATTAGCCAAAAAATACAGAATACCCATGGCACAACCCATAAACCATAAGAAGTTTAACAAGAGAGAATGCTGAAATACTACTTATAAGGGGAAACAAAATAATCACAAGAAGCAGAGGGAGAGAAGAACTTGTGAGGGAGACAAGAGAGGGAAAAAGAAGAGCAGAATCAGGTATTGGGAATAAAAAAAGGAGAGAAGCCCTGAGGGCCAGGAGAATGGATGGGAAAATGCAGCTGCAGGACATAGGGGACTCAGGGGGAACTTCACGAAAGTACCAAGAAAGTGATATGTGAAGGGCTCCTAGTACTCACTAGGAATGACTTTAGCTAAGAGGCCCAACAGTGGGAAAATAGAACCTGAAGAGACCACTTCTAGCAGATAGACAATCCGCCCCCCTGTGGAGGGATGGGGTCAACAACATACCTTGAAGATTTTTTATCCAGAATTGTTCCTGTCTAAAAGAAAGGCAGGTACAGAAAGGAGATTGAAGTAAAAGCCACTGAGTGACTGGTCCAACTTGGGATTCACCCATGGGTGGGCAGCAAACCCTGACAGTATTACTGATGCCATGTTATGCTTTCAGACAAGAGCTTATCATGGCTGTTCTCTGAGAGCCTCTACCAGCAGCTGACTGAAACAGATGCAAATTTCAACAACCAACCATCAGACAGAGGTCAGGTCCTCCTATGGAAGAGATAGGTGAAGAATAAAAGGAGCTGTAGTGAAAGGCAACCCCATAGGAACAGCAACAGTATCAACTAACCCAGACATCTGGAAGTTTCCAAAACTTCCAAAGAGCATACATGGGCTGTCCCATGGCCCCAAGCACATATGTAGCAGAGGACTGTCTTGTCTGTCCTCACTGGGAGAGAACGCAGCTAATCCTTTAGAGACTTGATGCCCCAGAGAAGGGGGATTTTTTTGTAGGTGAGGTGTGGGTAGATACATGGGTAAGAAATGAATGGGGTGAGTTAAGCACCCTCTTAGAGGCAAAGGTCAGGGGATGGGGCGAAGCACTCTTGATACAGTGACCAGGAATTGGAACAACATATAAAATGTAAATAAATATAACAATTATTTTTTTAAAAAAAAGGAAGAAATGATCTTCCAAAGGCAGAAAACAACTAAGAGTGCTACCTATATTTGGTGTCTATTAACCGCAACTCATTTTTTTTTCTTTTGGTGTGTGTGTGTGTGTGTGTGTGTGTGTGACTTTCTGTATGTGTGTCAGTGTGCCCATATGTCTTTCATTATGTCTGTGTGAATGTTTGTGTTCCTTCATATTCTAAATTACCAAATGTTGCAAGTTCTTGCATTACAGAATTAATAAATTAATATAGACTAAGAAGAGTATTTCTCTGATAAAACCAGCCAAACTGTCTCTGTTTTTTAATTAGATCTCTATAAGACCTTATTGTGACTGTCACTAGCCTACCTTTAGGTCATTTTTTTTGTGTGTGATGCAATACAGTTTTACCCAGTGTGGTTTGGTAGTCTTCACCATAACTTTGTGATTAAAAATTACTCTGAAGTTATGGATAAACATAGGAAATGAAGGTAAGAAATAGACACCATCAACCAGGGGCTCTTAGACTCTGCTTTAATTTTTTTTCCAATTTGCTCATTGTTAGCATAAGGAACTTTAATTCTGTAAAAGGAAAGATCTGCAACAAAAAGAGGTCAATACTAGTGACTTCTGTTACATAAAAGACGTGTCTCCTTTCATTCATGGCATCTTTTCTGTCAGCCATTTCAAAGAAGGATTTTATGATAAACAATAACAAAAAGCAAAGAGTTAAAGATACAGCACAAACTGAAAACTTATGCAATGGAATCAATATTTCTGTAATGACAGGAGTGATTGTACTCAAATGTAAAAGACTTGAGAGAATTAGTAATATAGGATGAAGGTGGTAAAAAGATCCTACAGTGCACCAAGGGAGAAGCTTCTCTACATTGTCAGAACATCTGTGATTGGTCATTGGGTTGTTGTTAGGCTTCAATGAAGGCTGTCACACTAGAAAAGAATTCTTTCTTTCTTGATAGTAAAAATTCCAAAAAAATAACATGAAAACATATGGGGAGGAAATCTAGGAGTTTAAATAAAAAGAATCTGAGAGAAGGTATCACAGAATCCCAAATAACAAATAATAACTTAAAATTAATCAGAAAAAAATGTGCTATAATAGAGGACTCAAAGGCATTGGGAATCAAGCTGTTTAAAGTTAATACAAACTAAGAAGTCTCTTGATCCTCAATTAAAAGGTAATTTGAAATATATACAGTAATAGTGGATTCACTATTCAAAAGAATAATAATATAAAAGACTAGGATGCTGTCATATGACAAGTTAATATAAAATGAATTGAAAATAATAACATTGAAATTATTTGTGATCTATAAAATATTACATAAATTTTATACTATATTGATAAAATAGATTACTATGGACTTTGGTTATAGGAATTCTACATGGTTAAATTATATAGAAGATATGATTTCTGTTACAGGAAATTTGATGTCTGTGAAGTATTCCAAAAGAAAAATGAATGGTTACTCCACAACCAAAACAAAGTATGTCAGTACTGCTAACTTTAAAGATAAAATATATTTCCTTATATTGATAGAATAGTAATAAAATTCATGCATCCTACTTTTGTTACAAACATATCCAATAAATAATAAATTAATAAACAGTTTTAGAACTGAACTTCCTCTTGACATATATAAAAGCAGAGACACATGGCTCAGGTTTTTTGAAATTAAGTGATGATCCTTTGTTAATAGCAAGATATCCTCATGAGTCTAAACATTTCTTCTCAGAGAGATGCATAGGGAATTAAATTGGAAACATGCTGGAGAATTTTGATGATAGCTACTTAGAATATAACCCAATTTGAAATTCCTATGTCACTATTTTTATTCCTTTTTTAAACAGAACACTATCATGATTAAGAGCTCAAAAATTAAAATATTTATTTGAGAGTTGTTAATATTGAATACAATTTTACTCTTGAAATCAAAATTTGTACCCAATAGATTTTTAGTGTCTTGAAAATAAATATTAAATATGATGGCAAGAGAATAGTTGATGACGCACTGCCCTCTTTTGGTTGTATAAATTAAATCTATATAAAATATGAGGAGGTTAAATACCCAGGAAAATGACATATACAAGGTTTATATATTCACAAATTAAAAGTTTGAGATAATAAATAAACATTAGTTTTTAACAAATGTAAGTAAATATCTTTGCAACAGAACTCTTAGAGGTTTTGTGCTGATCATTAATTTCAAGAATTTTGGCAAGAATTGATTAGACAAAACAGAATATTTGTACTTAATATGGGATACCTGTATTCCACTTCAGGGATGAATTATGGATGACTGAAAACAGGGTTTTATGTTCACACATATTAAAACCTGTTATTGTACAACATGTAAGTGATGTAATGTTGATGCCACAATGACTATTCAGCAATTGTCAAAATCACCAAGGTGTCAATTTAATGCTTCTGAATTTATCCAGTAATATTTTTCAGAATTAATTACTTATTAAGATGCCTACCACTCTTCATGCTTCAAGTCTTCTAAGATTTCATCACATTTACCATTTGTCTGCTAAAGACAAATGTGGAATAATGAAGCTTTCTATAATTTACTCCACAGGATTTGTTGTTTTTTATACTTTAATTAAGCTACTGGAAAAGAAGAGTAACTAGGATTCTCAGTCTCTTTTTTTATGTCTTACAACAAACATGTGGTAAAATCAAATATGTTTTTAATAATTCAAGTTTCTTTCTAATATTGTGTCAATTTCAAAGAAAGTCAATCTAAACAGATGCCTGATCTATTTTAACTGGAGCTACCCTACACAAATTAATTAGTTTTACAGAACTATGGCAATCAAATACTTTACACTATGTGGCTAATTGCTTATTAAAAGCATATTTTATAGCAGTGAGGGCTTGCTGAGAATTAACCTAAAACCTAGGTTCGTGGGCATCTATTGTGATGATACTTCAAAAACTACTATTTTTAGATTATCAATATACAGGAATTTTAATCCAGCAACATGGCTAATCAGGCAAGAATATAGACATATGTTTATTATGTACCATTAATCCCAAACAATGTAGTTAAGGTTAGTTTAATAAAGGAAGTATCCATGTTTGAAAGTCTAATTGAGTGGCAGATAAATTAAGGAATCTGAGAAAGATTTGATTTAATGAGTCAGAGATAGGAAGGTTCCCAACTCTCAGAAAAACAGACAGGAAAGGGACACTATGTAAGAGCAGTGCAGGAAGAGAGAGAGAGAGAGAGAGAGAGAGAGAGAGAGAGAGAGAGAGAGAGAGAGAGAGAGAGAGAGAGAGACAGAGACAGAGACAGAGACAGAGACAGAGACAGACAGAGACAGACAGAGATATCAGTTGAGTTCATTCAGTGCCATTTGGGGCAGTTCAGTCAGTTGGGAGCCAGTGCAGTGAGTGTAATGCAGTTGACTTGAGTTCCTTCATGAGTTTATGTAGTTCAGCTGAAGCCAGAGAATAAGAAGGAACCAGAAGATTAAAACAAATTGCCAGGGTTACTTTGAGGCAAATCAGAGCAATTGCAGTGAAGAAACTGTGAGAAGCAAGATTGAATCAGTCAGCTTGGATGGGAGTTTCAGCCAGAACAGCTGAGTTGAACCAGCCAGCCTGGGTTCAGGAAGAAGTAGAAATGGTGAGCTTATTTAGCAATAAACCTCATATGCTGAGAACATTCCAGGCCTAAATTATATTGTATGGAGACTAGAACCTTCTAGGCTTAAGTTAGCAAATCAAAGGATTACAATTACATCAGGCAATTAAATGTTACTTTTACATACTGAGGAGTGTAGAAAAATGTAAATAAAATATTTACAGTGTTTATTCACATTTTATTCTTGTTCATGCAGAAAAAAATAAATATAGAAAATATCTAAATATATGGGACACAATGAAGGAAGTTAAAAGAGACAAGGTCTTTTCTCTAAGCAGCTACATAAAATAGTTTGAGAGATCTCATACTAGTAACATAATAGTACACTTGGAAACTCTAGACTTAAAGGAAGAAATCACAAAAATAGGTAGAGAATGTAGCTAGAAATAAACTCAGTGCTAAAATAAGTATAATAGAAACAAACAAAAATATACCACAGACCAATCAAAGAAAAAGTTGGTTCATAAAGAAAAGCATATTAAGCAGAGACAAACAGAAAATATTCAAATTAACAAAATTAGAACTGATACATGTGACTTAAAAATAGACACTAGTGAAATTCAGAGTCAAAAGGATTCTCTTTAAAAACCTATATTCCATCACATTGGATAATATAAAAAAATTGATAATTTCCTGGATACAAACCATATATAAATGTTAAATCAAAATTAGATAAGCAATTTAAACAGATGGATAACTCTTAGTGAAATAGAGATAGTCATTAGAAAGTCTTCCAAATCATAAAAAAAAGTAAAAGAGAAGAAAAAGAAAAAAAATCCACAACAAAACAAGGTTGTCTACTCCTTCCACACCTACTCAATACAGTGCTTGAAGTCTTAGCTACAGCAATAAGACAACTGAAGTAGATTAAGGAACAAGAAAAAAGCAGATTAGAACAGTTGAGGTCACCTATCTTTAATTGTAGATGACATGATAATTATAGATAGGTGACACTATACAGAGGACTCCTAAATCTGAAAATGCTTTCAGCAAAGGGGATGGATACAAAATTCACAAAAGTCAGTAGCTTTCCTACACAAGTAACAACAGGAATTATGGTCAACAAAAATGATGTCAAATATATTTTTAGAGGTTCCTTGTCTCATAATGTCACATAAGAAAATTTTCTCACATATATATGAGAAATATATAAATAAATATATATATATTATATATATTCATATAGAATATATAGAGATAGTCATTAGAAGTCTTCCAAATCATACAAAAATAAAATAAAAGAGAAGGAAAAGTACAGTGTTTCTACTGGATCCCTGAGTGTGAAACCAGATGTGCCTCTGTTTCTTGAGCATTTTTTGGGCTCCTGCATTTTTGTCCACTTAGGTGTCCTAGTTTTTTTTATTTTATTTTTTCTTTTCTTTTATTATCCTTTGAGAGCCTGTTTGTTTTCTAATGAGCAACTAAAAGTGTCTAGATCCTGATGTAAGGGAAGGTATGGAGGAACTAGAAGTAGCAAAGTGGTGAAGAAATTATAAAGAGGGGCAAAAAGGATCTCTGATTGAACTGTTCATTGTGTGCAATGAACTTAATAACACAATGTCAGAGAAAAGTATATCTGTAGATAAGAGACAAAACAGATATACCCATCATATGTAAATTTTGTTACACATTTACCTAGAAAATAAAATGAAAAGTATAGAAATCAGAGAGTAAATTATACGAAACATATAAAATGTGTCACATTTAAAAATACTTCAGGAGTAAACCAGTGCAAAGCTCTTACTTTAAAGGAACTAATAAGAGTATATTTACTAATGGTTAATACAATTAAAGGTAAAAGCTTTCCACAATACCTACTGTAAGATAGAAGTAACTTACTTATACCATACTTTCTCTAAAATTAAGTGCTTTCAATTTGATTCAAGTAATTTTAACTCATTGCTATCTCTTTAAAAGGTACCTATAATTATTATATTCAATAAAATTCTAATTTCTCTAGGGCTTGCCAGTCTCATCATAAAGGCATGTTTCATTTTAGGAAATTTAAAATGAAGCAAGAATCTATTAAAAGAGGCTTTTAAAGTTCAGGTAGACTGAAGTTAGTCTGAGTAGCAATGAGTTTCACAGGAATGATGTTAAGGTTGGCAGGCATGGTCTAGGGTCTGATGTTTTTACAAACTCACTGTTTTGGAGCAAAGATACTTATGAATATAGGCATGTTTAACTAGCATGGTAACTGCATTTTGGTACCATCAAGAGTGAGAAGGAACCTACTCTGTCCAATTTTTCAGGTGATAAAATAAGTCAATGGGAAGTGCATTGAGGTTTCAAGGTCACTATAACAGTTGTAGAATACCTAAAATTAGAATCTCATTTCATCCACTCGAAATGATGTCATTTAACCAGGGAACTTTACTCAGAGCTCATTATGTTAAGCACAAGACATGAAATAAAAGCATTTATTTTGATGAAGATAAAATCTTAAAAGGCTGTTTTAAAAGAGAAATAATGATAGAAAATATATTTGTTATGTTAAATAATGTTACATTATAATAATTATGCCAAAATTCCTAATTCCAAAAATTTCTATATTCATCAATAATATAATGGTACAGATTAATACAACTGCCATATAAAAATGTAATACTGATTAATTTTATTTATATATGTATCAATAAGGCACTATTTATTCGATAATCAATGTAACCAAAGGATTAACCCTTAAAAACCTAAATAATCAGTATTTAAATCAAGCTCAAAAATTGATATTGCTCTGTTAATAATATCATAGAAAATAGAAATTACTAAAAGACACCTGACTCTGACTACATAGGCAGACAAAGCAAACAAAAACCCCTTCTGGTTTCTCACCCCAATGTCTAAAATGGTCAGTTATTGACAGTTTTCAGAGCACAAAGGGCACTGAAAAACAACAGTCAATTTTTGTATATCTTTGATGCAGCCAAATAATTTATTTCCTACTGAAATAACAATGGTGATTTAAGGGAAAAACAATAAGTGAGCACAGTCATTGGGAGATTCTATTTTTATTGTGTATAAGTTTATAATCTCATTTTACTTTGTAAAAATAAAAGCATGCTTCAAAGGAGGGAGATGTGTTGAGAATAACTATGGTAACTGCATAATTAAAGATGTTGCATATAGGAAAGGTAATAAGGAGTAGATACAAGGGTAATAAATAAATAAAAGTTTTAAAAAAGCAGCACTTGATGAGCAAAGTTAAAATCAGCAGTGCCAACTTGTCTTGGGTACTTTCAGAGATGATACAATATATTCTTCAAAAATACAATGGAACACCACATATACATTTAAAACAAAATACTGCAAGAGTTTCTATAGCTTCTTAGTCATCATTATCATGTTTGCGGAGTGTGAGGTGATACAAACACCCCCAGAGAGCTAACACGTTTTATATATTTTATCCTTATCTGAATTGGTAATATAACTCATTTCATGTTAAACCCCCAGGGGGTAAGTAACAAAGCTGAGGTTTTACCTAGTGTTTTGGACAGCATGTGGTTTCACAAATAAAATAGTTTTGCTAGGGACTGCTGTGCTCAACTGGTATCTACATTTGGTACATGAATAACATGTATTTTTGTCCCTTGACAATGTAAGATGCCATGAAAAATTGAATCTCTCCTCTACCTCTGATAGCTAAATATATTCCCTCCTGATTTGATAATACATAAAAATCAGTGTATAGCAACACAAAACAAATGTTTTGCCCTCTCGGGTTACATGGTCTTGATGGTTTGAAGATGGGCATTCTGTCAGTCTATCATACATATTTGGTTTTTTAAATTCTAATTTTAGTTTTAATATTAGAGATTCCATATTTCTGAGATAGAAACTTTTAAGCTAGCATTGTTTGCCTGTCTTTCAAAACACTGTAGTCATTACAGTCATCCAAAATAAGATACCCCTATAATCCTTAAAGCAAGATTTGGATATGTACATTTCTTCTCCTATTTCTGAAGGATACGTAAGGAAGCTGCAGATATGTAAGAAAGCTCTTTATATCATGTGGTGGTATAAAAAATAATTTACAAGAGCATTGGAATGCTTCTTTTTTAAAATTATTATTATTATTATTAATTATTTTACTTAATTAGTTTACATCCTGCCCCACTACCCCTTCCTGGTCATCCCCCAAAATCATTCCCTTCATGCTCCTCCCCTTCACTTCTGAGTGGTTGGGACCCCCTGGTCATCCCACCCATTTTGGCACATTAAGTCTCTGTGAGGCTAGGTGTATCTTCCCCACTGAGGCCAGACAAGGGAGCCCAAAAAGAAGAACATATCTCAAGTATAGGACAAAGCCATTGGGATACACCCTGCTCTCGTTATTCAGGACCCACATGAATACCAAACTGCACATCTGCTACATATGTGTGGAGAGGCTTAGGTACAGCCCTAGTACACTGTTTGATTGGTGGTTCAGTCTCTGAGAGCCCTAAGGGTCCAGGTTAATTATCCTATTATAATTCTTTTTTCCTAAACTTCCATAAGAGTCCACAAGCTCAATCCACCATTTGGCTGTAGGTATCTGCATCTGTCTGAGTCAGCTGCTGAGTAGAGCCTCTCAGAGGACCACAATGCTAGACTCCTGTCTGCAACCATAACAGAATCATTAATAGTGTCAGGGATTGATGCTTGCCTATGGGACAGATCTCAAATTGGCCCTGTCATTGGCTGGCTATCCCTTAAGTCTCTGTTTCTCCCAACACCTGATACTCAACACCTCTATCCCCTCTTTCACCCAGGTCCCTCCCTTGGTCTTCCTCTTATGACTGTTTTATTCAGCCATCTCAGTGAGATTAAAGCATCCTTGCTTGTGCCTTCCTTCTTGTTTAACTTCTTTTGGTCTATGGAGTGTAGGTTAGGTATCCTGTATTTTATGGCTAATGTCCACTTATAAGTAAGTGTATATCATGCATGTCCTTTGGGGCAGAGTTATCTCCCTCAGGATGACATACTCAAGATCCATTCATTTGTCTGCAAATATCCTGATGTCCTTGTTTTAAATACTTGAGTAATATTCCATTGTCTAAATGTACCACGTTTTCCTTATCCATTCCTCAGTTGAGGGGCATAGTGATCACTTTCAGTTTTTTGAAAATACAAGGTGCTATGAACATGTTGAGCAAGTGTCTTTGTGGTATGACAGGGTATATGTCTGGTACACCCCCAGGAGTTGAATAGCTGCCCCATGAGGGAGAAACTAGCAGATTGATTTCCAGAGTGGTGGTACAAGTTTCATTCCCACCAGCAGTGGAGGAATGTTTTCTATACTTTGCACTCTTGTGAGCATGTGCTGTTGCTTGAGATTTTTATTTTAGCCGTTCTGATGGTTGTAACATGGAATCTCAGAGCCATTTAGGTGAAGCTAGGGGAGTTTTGTGGAGGCATCAGAGGAAGGATTGAGATAGCTAGAGGGATCAAGAATACCAAAAGAAGACCTACAAAGCTAATTAACCTAGGCCCACAGGGGTTCACAGAGACTGAATCACCAACCAGAAAACATGCATGGACTGGACCTAGGCAGATGTGAAACTTGGTCTTCATATGGGTCCTCAAAAAAACAGAGCAGGGGCTTTCCTTGTCTTTGGACTGTATTAGTGGCCTTTGGATCCTTTTTACATACCTGAACTGCCTTATCTCACCTTAGTATGGAAGAATGGATGCACTTAATCCTGATGCGACTTGATGTGCCAGAGTTGGTATGAGGGTAGGTAGGGGGACTATCATTCTCTGAGGAAATGGGAAGATGGAACAGGGGGAAGAGAGATTGTAAAGTGAGACTGGGAGGAGAGGAGGGAGTGACAGTGAGTTAGGATGTAAAATGAATAAGTAAATATATTAATTAAAAAATAAAAGAAACATCACTTTATTAAATAAAATTTTACTTTCAAAGGATAAATGGATCCAATTTTTATACAAAAGAGACCTGGGAAGTGAAACACTCTCAGGACTCAAAGGGAGGAAACTTAGATGAAATACCTAACAGTGGGGAGAGGGAACTTGTAGAGTCTACCTCCAGTAGAAAGACAGGGCATCAAGTAGAGGGATGGGGTTGACATCTCACAGTCAAAACTTTGACCCAGAAATGTTCCTGTCTAAAAGAACTCCAGGGACAAAATTGGAGAAGAGACTGAGGGGAAAAATGGGCCCAAATTGGAACTCATCTTAAGGGGTGGCTCCAAGGCCTGACACTATTACTGATGTTATAATGTACTCACAGACAAAAATCTAGCATGGCTGCCCTCTGAGAGGTCCAACAAACAGCTAAGTGAGACAGAAGCAGAGAATCCAACCAATGGACAGAAGCTGGAGATCCCTGTGGTTGAATTAGGGAAAGGCTGGAAGAAGCAGAGGAGTAGGGTGACCCCATAGGAAGACAGCATTCTCAACTAACCTGGACCCCCAAGATCTCTCAGACACTGAGCTACCAATGAGTCAGCATACACTAATAAGACTGAGGTCCCCTATAAATATACAGCAGAGCACTCCCTGGTCTGGCTTCAGTGAGAGAAGATGCACCTAACCCTCAAGGAATGGGGAGGCCTGAGGAGTGATCGAGGGTGTGGGAGTGTGAGGACATATTCTTGGAGACAGGAGAGGAGGAATGAGATGAGGAAGTGAAGATAACAATAAAAAAGAATATATTTTTGACATAATCTTTGTAAGAAATAGAACAATGCTTTCCAACTCATTTTATATAGCAAAATTCTATAGTTAGTTAAATTCCACTAATGTGTAAACATCAAATGAGAAAATTATATATAAGTTCATAAACAGAAATGCATCCAGTGGAACAAATGCAAAAATTTACATATTAAAGAACCTAATAGTACATATACCATTAGAAGAGAAAGAGTTAGTTAAACTAAGTTAATTGTGGTTTTAAATTTTGATTTATCTCAGAGTGTTTTAAAGATTTTAGGTAATATGTGAATAAAGAATTACATGGCATGCCATTGCAAGAAATAAAAACAATGTTTAGTTATATATACTATGTCGAAAAAAATTAAGAAATACTTTAAATCTCACTTGAATATAATAGTAAATTTAGAATGGTTGCAATACAGAGACATATTTTAAAATATAAATTATATTCATATTGAGACATGTATATGTCTGAAAAAACAGGCTGCAATGTAATACATTTTAAAAAGAATTTCTTGAGAGACAAATTAAAAGACATCAAAGCAAAACCATCTTCTTTCCACTTGTAAGATACTCTGAGTTAGTCTGGGGACCATAATTTCCTTCTTTAGTATGATTAAATTATAAAGTATGGTAAGGCATTATTCTATGAACTGGGAGTTTGTCATTTGTACTAACTGTATATATTCTTAAAACCTTGCATTATATAGATATAGGTACTATCTACATTTTTACATCCTGCTATGATAGCCAAACTATTTTCCAGATGTTAGCAAACATATCTACAAGGAGTTGCCAGTGTTGCTTGAGACCTGCTAGTTAGACTGCTTCACATAACAGTACAGGAAATAGAGAGTACATATTTATGACACCTCCAAAACTGTTATATTTTCCATTGCACTGGAATGATATTTTGTATTTCTAGATGCACTCCAATCCCTGTGACCAAAGATTGGTAGAAATATAGGTATTTTTTTTCCTATATGGTTCATGTTATCCAAAGCGTATAAGAGCTCGAAGCTGGATTTTGGTGTTTGAGGTCTACTTATTACTCATGACATTACATTATATTATTCTGTTTACACACATCAGCAATGTATTATTTAAATTATTAATCGATATATTGATTTGTATATATTAAAATTATTAATGGATATAATGAATATAATTGATATATTGAATACTAAATAAAAGTTCAAAAATTGTGTTTAAAATTCAGGTAAGACTATTTGTCCAAGTTCTATTAATGAAACAGCCTGTTAATAATTAAAAGACAAGAAAAACTGTAGGTATAACTGATAAAGATTTGTTTTCATTTTGACTGTTTCATATTTTTATAAATAAAAATAAAGTGTAAAATATACTGTGGCCAATGACTGAGGAACATATTTATTGGAAAAATACTTTGATTACCAGACACATATAATACAAAGAATTTCTCAAAGGCCACAGAACAGTGTGCACCCTTAACAAAGAATCAAATTAAGATAAGAAGCATAGAAAATAAATCATCCACTTAATTTTCTATACTTTTTGAACTGTCACATAATGGTAATGTTATTGAAATATTTTCCTTGGTGAATTGTAATAATATGTGTGCAATATTTAAAAGCTATATATCCTATAGGTTACATGATATATGTTTTTTTTAGAAAAGGTGAACTTGTTTCTATATCATTAGCTCCCTTTTCATTTTAAAGTTTATTCTTTTATAAAAATCTCTAAATCTGATGCTATTCATTTAAAAACTTACTGAAAATGCATAAGATGGTCTCTTCGAAGCCACCTTCCTCTCATCTTAAGAAATTGATAAAAAGGACTTTTTGGAAAGAAACAGTCGATTGTTCTGAAATGCACCTCTTCTTTCAGGTGATAGAGAATGACCCTGAGAAGTATTTTAAGACTAAAAAGATGCAAGTATTCTAACAGAAGAAAAGGACTTTAAGATGTGGTAGATTACCATGGTGATTGCCTTTTGAGACAGCATCCTGCGAAGGATTCTCTAAGCGTTAGTATTCATTTAAAAGTGTAAGAAACTTGAGAACTTTAATAATAATTCTTAATTAGACCTCAAAACTAGTGAGCATAGGAAAGATATAATTTAAATTAGAGTATTGCTTTAGTTGGCACAATTTATTTCTTCATTCTTTACTCCCTATGCCTGCATAGGTTCTACAATTTTACCATTTATTGGTACCAAATTTTCACTAATAATATGTTTAATGTTAGAAAAATTTAATGGGAATATTAGGCATTTATTGTATATTAAATTTTATATAAGAGATCTAATGTTATAAATCTCAAGTTATGATAGCATAAACAAGATTTGCATAATGACCACACAAGTAAATATGACAAGATAAATTGAGGAAATATTACAAAACTCCACCCTGGATGAAGAGCTACAAGCAATCAATGGCTGCTGAGAAAAAGAGAATTAATACTCTTTAGGGAGTACTAGGATAGGTTATGCAATCTGAATTGCTTATGCATAAATTCAAGCACAACTAAATGGATTCAATACATATACAAACAAACATACACACATATACATATAACTTATACTTTTTATATTTTATATATGATATTTTAAAAATGGTTTAAGTGTAATATATACTATTTATAATTTATGAATACATATGAATATGTTTACATATTATTTATAATTATAAAAGAGGTCATAAATGTGAAGGTCAGTAGCAAAGAATAATGAGAGTTGGAATCAGAGATCTGTAGAAGTTATATTAAGAAAATACATATTAAATCATCTTATTTAAATTAATATTAAAATTTTAAAAATATTATGTTAAAATTAAAACAAATCTGTACATTTCTTTTAACTTCAGAAATTCTATTCTTTAGGGTTTTTTTTTTTTCCTAGAAGTGGGAACTCACAGAGTTGAGAAATTTTGATGTGGTATTAAAAGTTCTGGCTATGAATTTCAATCCAAAACATAGTAACTTGATGAAATTTAGCAAATATTTATTTCCATTTATAGATTTTTCAGCTTTAAAATGTAGATGCTGACAGAATTGTTCTTAGAAGTACTGTGGTGGGTGGCGGATGTAAAAACTGAAGTACAGTAACTCTTAGCTAATGTTCAGTAGTGAGCAGCTTTGAGGGCTTTCCATCTCCAGTCTAAGATGTTTGATTTCATGAAGGCAATTAATTAATCATAGAGATTTTAAAATATATTTAAAGAATTTTCAGAAAGTGAGCAAGCAAAAATTCAGTATAGTGATTAAATCTTCAGATTATTAGAGTGGGGAAGTTCATACAATACTTACTATCAGTGAAAGGCAGAGTATTATTATCAACCTTAGGAAGGAAACATCTGAAATCTAGGGGAATAATAGTAACTCATTGGGTCATGAGTTACATTCAATATTATTTCGAGTCAGATATTTATTCTAGATCATCCACCTAAAAATATGTACAAATAATATTCGTTAAACTGTACCTAAATGAAAAAATGAAAGTAAGAATAAGTCAAAACAAGTACATTGAGGAGCTATCTATGCACACCAAAAATGTACAAGGATTACCTAATGACAAAGTTTATCCATCATGCAAACTAAAACAGGTTTTATTATCAGATCTGTCAAGTCATTAACGGACCAGTAGTTTTATGTATATATAGGTGGTAACCAATAGCTCTCTAATTGAACTTAAATTTTACCAACTACCTGGGGATAATGAAATCATAGATTTTGGAGACTAACCAACAGCCATCACTTTACTAAAACAGCATAGCCTCTAACTACATTCTAAATATGTGTCCTTAAATCTACCCATAAAGGTCCTTAGTTATGTTTTTTTTGTTGTTGTTGTTGTTGTTGTTTTTGTTTTTTGTTTTTGTTTTTTTCGAGACAGGGTTTCTCTGTGTAGCCCTGGCTGTCCTGGAACTCACTCTGTAGACAAGGCTGGCCTCGAACTCAGAAATCCACCTGCCTCTGCCTCCCAAGTGCTGGGATTAAAGGCGTGCGCCACCACCGCCCGGCCTTAGTTATGTTTAATTATCACCACTAATCAAGAAATTCTGTCTTTGACACAGTTACAGACATTTAAGAAAAAGTACCACCAATAAAAACTCACAGTTGTGGAGAACAACCATAATAGCTGCAGCTACAAATCCCTTTTCACATATAAGGCTCAAGAGTGCTTGTGGAAGACAGGCCTTAACAATGGTTCAGAGGATCAGGGAGTATGCAGGGAGAGTGGCTTAGCATAATGTTAGAAGCTATATTAAAAAAGTCACACCTATGTGACTATCCAAACATGAACAGAACAAAATAAGGACACCAGCAGACATGGTGAAGTGGAAGAGAAAAATCCCAAAATGCTGCAGACCTATGTATAAAACTATAGGTAACTAAGGAATACTGAGAGTGGGCAGAATAATCTTCCCCAAGCATGAGCATAACAATTTCTCACACAATACTAACTAGTCAGTCCTGAATACAGGCAGCCAAGTAACAAAACGCATACTGACCAAGTTGGATTTATGCATTTAGAAATATATGTATATGTGCCTATACATGTACATAGGTAAAAAGAAACTAATAAAAGAAGGAGAAAGAGGAGGAAGAAGGAGAAGAAGCAGCTGCAAATTTGAAAGAGCAAAATGTGGTATATGACAGGGTCTGGAAGGAGGAAATGAAAGTGTGAAATAATGTCATTACAATCTCAAAACAAACTTACAGCTGTAACAACATAACAAAACAATTCAGAATGATTTGAATGAAGAATTACTTTGATGGCATTGTATAACGTGAACAAAATACAGTTACCTATGGGAAAGCTAGGCCTGGGCCATATGCATAAATAATGTTATGTTTAGTCTGGAACTGAGTGGAACACAGAACAAATGTAACCAAGATGGTTTTAACCTACCAAAGTGCCTATGGCATGTTTAAAACACACACAGACACACACAAACTGGCACACCAGTAGTATGACAGTCTATTATGATTGAAAGAATTTGGCCAGAGGCACCATTCCCTATTTTGCCATTGGAAGAAGTTCATGCTTTGGCAAAAGAAGAGTAAGATTATTAAGTGTAAATAAAGGAAAAGTATGAACAGTATGAAATGTAGATTTTTTTTTTAATTAAAATAGCTGGTTTTAAGCCAGCGGTGGCGCAGCGGCTAAGGTAGCCCCCTGCAGAGGGCGAGCCCATGCCCTCTGCTCTGTCTCTCCCGGTTCGAATCCAGCTCTACCCGTGTGACTCCGCCAGAGTTTAATGGAAAAAAAAAAGAGCTGTTTTTTTTGGTGAAAGAATTAACTACATATACTCAGAAGATAAGTCCACAGCATCTGTTGCATTGCTAGAATTTATAATCAGGATGAACAAATCAGCTAAAATCTTAGATGACAACTCAAAAGTCTAGGATTTGAAATTGTTTCACTTTTAAGGTAAGGGCAATTTAGTATATTGGTTAACTATACAGAACAAAAAAGACTGAGGATGAAGCCAAAATATTTGAGGGTTAGTTAAGGAGTAAGATTATTATACTACCAGTGGTGAAGGGACTTGTTTTTAGAAGGTCAAGAACACAGCTGACTGACACACATTCAACCGTTGATCCATTAATTCTGTGTTTGACTACAACAGGATAGTTGTAGTTCATGGGGCATATTTCCAGTGGTCATTTTTTTTGTTCTCATTAAAATAAAAGGTTAGTTGTTGCGACTTATGAAATGAAGAGTAATCTCTCAAAGTATTCATAAACAAAATGGCTCTAAGTATTAAGACCGATGCATCCATGATGAATCAGTGTGCTGGTTAGATACATATGAGATTGGGTGCTGGATAATGATATACCAATTCATCTAGAAAGAGACTGATTAGCGAGGAAAGGAGGAAGTAGTAAAAATGAGTAAGTAGTTAGATTTTGATGTCAGTGTGCACTGCTTTGCGAGGATTAAATGTTTATGAGGTGATGGAAGGTGACTTTCAAAAATGAAACATCCACAAAAGGAGAAATTGTTACAAGTAGAAACCGAAGGGCTACGGTATTGCTCTTGTAACTCAATATGAGAAGTTAGCTGATGATTTCAACTCTGCACGAGTAGACTATAAAAACGATTCTGGGCAGTGAAGTGGAGCAACTATAATGTCAGCTGTGAAGTCTCCTTGGGAACACCTTGCCTGGAATTAACTTACACGAATTTCTGCAGTGGTTTAGATGGTACTTCTATGAACTTTGATTCTTCTGATAAGTTGCTTAATTGTCCACGTATTTTTCTTAACAGAAAACATAGGTGAATTCATTAAATAATCATCAAGAGTAGACTTGAAGCTTATTTAAGACCAAGGCAACAAGTAGAAACATTTTGTTATTTCTAGTCACTCAAAGAAATCTACTGATTTGTTGTGGTCTTAAAGAACCAAATTAAATGAGGAAAACTCAGGTTAATTCTGTGCCATTGCTGAACTTAACATTTCTAGAAGTTTCCTGATATAATTATTTGGATCTCCATTATATATACTATTTGCAAACAAGCATGACTTGACTTCGTTTGCTGCTATTTGTATCCACTCATACTCCTTTTCTTACCTTGTTGCTCCAAGCAGCACTTTAAGCACAGTATTAGTAGATAATCTTTTTGATGCATGTGTGTATTTTGTTATCGAGCATTTTTGAGTCTACATTTTGGATGAGTGTTAGTCTATAGATTTATTTTCTGTATCTTTACCTAATTTGAGCACTACAGTAAAACTGGCTTTGTGGAAAGAGTTTTAGAGTGTCCCCTGTGTTTATACTGTTTCTGAGTAGTTTAAGAAGGAATGTCTATCCATATTCTATGGATGTCTGGTGAAATTCTGAATCATTCTAGCCATGGACTATGTTTTTGTTAGAAGACCTTTTATAACTATTCCAATCTTTTCATTATTATGAGTCTGTTTAAGTTGTCTTGTTTTTAAAATTTGTTTGTGTGTCTGAATATATAAATTCATACATCCCTTTTAAGTTTTTTAACTTCATGAAGTATACATTTTTAAAGTTAATCCTTGATAATATTTTTGGAACCCTAGAGATTCAGTTTTAATACTTCTCCATTCTTTTCTGATCCTCCTAATATTGGGCCTTTCTTTATTTTAGGTAGGTGTGGCGAACACCTGTCATTATTGTTTATATTCCACAAAAGACCCAGCTCTTGAATTTGAAGGTTCTTAATACTGTTTTTTATTTTGCCTCAATTTTGTCAATTTATGCTCTCAATTTTATTACTCAATGCCAAGTGGGCTTGTATTTGGTTTGCTCTTGTTTTTCTAAATTTTAAGTTACATCATTATGTTAGTTATGTTTTATTCTTTCTGATGTTTTATTGTAGGCACATTGAACTATACAATTACCTCATAAAACAATATGTCTGAGAGGGTTTGTCATACTGTGTTTTCATTTTTGTTTAGTTCTAGAAAATTTAAACTTGGTATTTTACAATGTGGTATAGAAATGCTTGGAAGATGGGTCAGTGGTTAAGAGCACTTGCTCCTCCTCTAGTGAACCCAGGTTTGGTTCCTAGCACCCATATAGCATCTTACAGCAATCTGCAACTCTTGTTCCAGGGAATTGACACCATCTTCTGACCTCTGTAGACATCAGGAATTAACTTGGTACACATAGTTACATAAAGGCAAAACACTCACATACATAAAATGAACAAATCTAAAAAAAACCTTATCTAATTCAATAAAATAAGCTGAAGATAGCCTTTTCAATGTCATTATTAACATTCTAGGTATGTGTATACATTTGTTTTATTACTATTAAATATATATTTATTACATTACTATTTTGTTTAATTATGTGCATACGTCTTGGTTTTGACTTGCATGTTAAATTAATATTCTGAATAAAAGTACTTACTTTCTGAAATTATTCCTATGGGGTTTGAAAATAACTTAGTGTTAAAAAATACTTCCAGTGGAAGCTCCATAACCTGAATTTGAATACCCAAAACGCATGTAGAACTAATATAGAATACATTAGTACATATATATAGTCCCATCATGCCAACTGTAACATGAGAGAAAAAGTCAGGAGAATCCATAATAATTTCCCATGTTGCTAGGACAAGGAATATAATTCCTGTATTTAGTAAACAAAAGGGTTACATTACCCAGAATCAAAAGTCTAGATGATGAGCACCAAAACCTGAAGCTGTTCTCTGATCTCTACCTATGCTCTGTGAAATATAAAGATAGGAATATGAGAGATAGATAGATAGATAGATAGATAGATAGATAGATAGATGATAAAGATAGTGATAAAGAGAAAGATAAACTTGGATATTGATAGAGATAGATAAATGATAGATAGATAGATAGATAGATAGATAGATAGATAGATAGATGACAAATTGATAGTTTTTCTGTTCATTATTAATAACTCATCTTCTGAGTTTTACGTTTTAGAGATATAAATATTATTAATTTTTTTTAGATGAAACAGAAAATAACACAAACCAGATATGGAGGAGATGCGTATTCTCCCTTCATAAAATTCTGTGTTCAGAATAAAGTAGAGTTGAAGTGAATGCTAAGTAATTTTGCCAATTTAAAATGCCGGGAGCCTCACAGCCTGGAGAAGGTAGTGGCAGGGTCACAGAGTAGGACTGTGGTGATACCTTTTTTTTTTTTTATATATATATATATATATATATATATATTTTATTAGATCTTTCATTTACACTTCAGATGCCATCCCCTTTCCCCATTCCCCCCTTAGAAAACACCTATCCCATGCCCCCTTTTCCTTTTTGCATTTATACATTTTTTAAAAAAATGTTAATCATAGGCTTTATAAGTTTGGTATTGTTCAATCAGAGGTGTAACCCACTACCCAACCTAGATATATCTACTATCTTTGACTGGTGGAGATTCATGAACATCTGCTTCCCTGTCTCCCCCCTCTATCTCTCTTTCATCACCTAGCTTCTCCTCTCCTTCTTCTTCTCCTCTTCTTACTCCTTTTCTTCCTCTCAGTACTCCTCCCACCTTAGCTCCTCCTACACATCACCCTTCCTGTTAAAAGGAAACTTTTCTCTCAAAATACAATTAGAGCATAATTATGCCAATTTGTACCAGTGAGGTACAAGATAGTCCTAATACCCAGTCCATCCTTTTGTTGACCTACCAGCACCTCTGTCATCTCTCCTAACTAAAACATTTAGTTCTGAACCTGGCTTTAGGATGAATTTAGGAGTAATTATCTGGCTAAACATCCATCACCTATCTCCACAGATTCACTGAAGGTTTAAAACTATAACTAAGAAATTAGTGAAGTCTTGTACAGATAAACCCAGGCAATATTTTATCTTCTGTCCTAGCAACTATAATAAATCATTAGTTCCCTTTTAATGACCTTTGGTTAATTGCTTTACAACCTCTTGGAATGTGCTCTGAGTAGGAGAAAGTCTGGTTACTATATAAGAGCGATTAACTGATGACACTTGGAAAACTGGCAGAGGTCTCATTGCCATTTTGACTATCAGAAAAGGACCTAATAGCAGTCCTATTATAAAAGATCTTAATAATCATTGATATAATTTTAGGAATTCTTATAGTATCATCATTAGGACTTAAAAATTTATCTATTTGTCTATATAGCATCACTACAAGACAGTACATCTTCGTGGATCTACAGAGATGTGCTCCAAAGGTGTGCACTATTGCCTAGTGATTGTTACATATGTTTAATACTACTAATAATAGGAAAAGCATATTAATAGCAGGAATCTTTCTTAAAATAAGTCCCTTACAACCTTGCTGGATAAGGGCTCAATTGTCACAGATTATATAATAATTCAAGGCAAGCCATTTCAGGAGGATCACCTGCTAACTATTAGCTTGTCCCATTATGGCTCCTGACAATTTTCTACTTTTAACATTTCTACATTTTAACATCCTACTACACTCTTCCCCTATTTAGTTAGTTCTGTGTAATTTTAACATAAAAGCTGAACTTTGAGAGGCTGCTTCAACTGGTTTTCCTGGTGGAAGAGTGAAATGATTGGATGCCTGTTGTCCTTAAATCTTTCACTTTAATTAAAAGCAACACTGAGTTATTTCAGTGGAAGAACTTTATGTTTTTTTTCTTCATTTCATCTTATTTATGGTTGATGGCTACTAGTTAGGCAGATAGTTATTTCAGATTTCAAACACACAGACATGGTCTTACAAGGACACACTTCCTTCAAGAAGATAATTACCCCCACAGTTAAGTTCACAAGTAATTCTGAAATGTCTTTTTCCAAGTAACACAGCTCTATTTAATGCTTGAGAGTATCTGGATCTCCTTAGTCAGTACAGTGTTCCTTAAGTAAGCTTCATTTATGCTAAAACAGATGCTCATTTTCTAAATGGTCTTTAAATCTTCTGAGGTAGCTTATTTCAGTCTTTGTTAGTGATACTAAAAATGCAGCTATGAGAAACATTTATTGAGTAAATTCTCTCAAATTATCAAGAAGATAAATACTTTTGTGGAGATAATAAGGGCCACAAGAGGATAGGAGAGTGAATCCATACTCTAATAAACCTGGTTTCCTTGCAAGGAAAGAAAAGCAAGCTGAGCAGAAAAACAAAACAAAGAAACCAACACAACAAAAATACATACATACACACACAAACAAACAAAATAAATAATACAACATACAAAACCAGCTTAATGACTTCTTTAAACTATCTGTACAGAAATGAAGCTAAAATTCATGTTACTTTTTGTCAACAAATTAATATGAACATTAACTGTAATCACATCATTACATTTAATATTATATTGTTTTGAGGAGATTTCTTATTTATTTTCTGATGGTGCTGAGAATGAATTACAAGAGGTACTTCTACTTTTATTTTGTATTTATCATTACTATTGTAAGCATGTATGTAAGAATGCAAACATAGACCTGGGTTAACACAAATGTGAAAGTCAGAGAAGAATCTGGTAGAGTCAGTTATCTCCTAGTCCACGCACTTAAACAGATGATATTTAGCTTCTCAGGATTTCACAGCACGCACCTTACCAACTGGTCCATCACAATTGCCCACAGTAATATATTTTGTGATGTCAATTGGAACTAAAACCAACACTCTTCTGTGTGTGTGTGTGTATCCATATCCACGGGAGGTCAACTACAAACATCTAAATTTTCCATACAGTGTGCTCAGTCATCATGATTGGAAGAAAACAAATGGATGCCATTGATCTAATATTAGAAAGATTTCTTTCTATCTTTATTTTATATATTTGTTTTTTCAGGACAGGGATTTTTCCATGTAGTCCTGTTTATCCTAGAAATCACTTTGTATACCCAGCTGGCCTCAAATTCAGAGATTTGCTTGCTCCTTCCTCCTGAGTTCTGAGATTAATGCAGTGCACAGTGGCTGCCGCTGTCACCGTAGTACTCAAGAAAGCTTTTATCAGGGAGATTATCTTAACAAAAAAATAGGAACTATAATAATAATTTTACATTACATACACAGAAGAATGTCACTAAAAATATTTTGTTTATCCATATATTTTGAGGGAACTTTGATGTGGCTCCTAATCATCTTAAATTCTATTCTATAATTAATGAATACAAACCCACCACGTTTCTGTAATATCAATAATTTCTTTAAGCTTGTCATGATTAGTGATTGTGATTTCATTACATTTATTCACTGTGATATTGGGAGATAATTGTATATATTTTTGAAGACGTTTCCCTAAAGAGCAAGTCTTATGTCCACTCACATGAACATATCTTATGTTGATTTATCCAGTATTAAGAGTAAGAATCTTACTCTTATTTAGTCTTACTTAATCTTATTAATCTTACTTAAGGGAGAGTAAGTGACTACAGACGACAACAGTAACATTCATGGACCCATATTATTGGACTATAAATCATTTGATGAACTTTGGATGTTAGCTAAAGATTCTCAATATTAGGAAACTAGAGAGATGGCTTAAAGGTTAAAAGCCCTTGTTTTTTGTTTTGTTTTGGTTATTTTGTTATGTTCTTTTGTTTTGTTTTGTTTTGTTTTGGCTTTGGTTTTTTTTTTTTTTTCTTT
This sequence comes from Arvicanthis niloticus, assembly GCF_011762505.2. NCBI lineage: Eukaryota > Metazoa > Chordata > Mammalia > Rodentia > Muridae > Arvicanthis > Arvicanthis niloticus. The sequence continues at coordinate 59,041,154 of NC_047664.1, read as the reverse complement.
TTTTTTAATGAAAGACTTGGGTTTGATAGCAATTGCTTACATGATGTCTCATATTCATTCACTTCTTCTGTTTCAGTGAATTTAATGCCTTTTTCTGATCCCTACAGCTCTAGGCATGCATGCACATTGTATACACACACACACACACACACACACACACACACAATTAAAGTACTCACATGTAAAATAAAAAATACATTTAAATTATATTTAAATTTATTTTATTTTTTAATGCTGCATTATTGTTTTGTTTATATATTTGTCTGCATAACATATGCATGTAATGATGGGAAGGCCAAAAGAGTTCATAAAATCCCCTGGAACTGGAGTTAGGAATGTTTATGAACCACCATGTGTGAGGTGGGCAACTAATCCTGTCCTCTACAAGCACTACAAATGTTCTTAACCATCAAGCCCATCTCTCTACCTTCTCTACTTTTCAAAAAAAAAAAAAAAAGATGCTTAATATAGGACCACTGATATATCACACCTTTATATTAGCAATTACTTTAAGATTTTTAGAAACCTTAATCAGATATTTACATTTGTTAATTCTTTTTTAAGTAATTAATTAATTTATTTATTCACTTACATCCCAATATCAGGTCCCTCTCCTCCCAGTACCCCTGAGAGTTGCAGCTTCTCCTTCCATTCTCCCATCCTCAGGCTGCACATATGCTAAATATATTCAGGGCCCTTGGTCCAGTCCATGTTTTCTATTTGCTTGGTAGTTCAGTCTCTGGGAAGTTAATAAATTCTCTTGGTATTTAAGTGAAGTTTTTATACTCTTTGGGTCCCCAGATTCTTTCCCAAAGATTCCTAGAGCTCCAGTTAATGTTTGGCTCTGGATCTCTGCATCTGTTTGGTCAGCTGTTGTGTGGAACCTCTCAGAGGACAGTTGTGCTAGGATCCTGGCTGCAAGCATAATAGGATTTCATTAATAGTGTCAGGGATTGGTACTTTCCCCTGGGATGTGTCTCAAAATAGTCCAATCATTGGTTGGGACTTCCCTCTGTCTTTGTTCTTTGTCCCTGCCCATCTTGTGACCAGGACAAAGTTTAGGTAGAATGTTTTCTAGGTTAGTTGCTGTTCTTATCTCTCCACTGGGAATCCTGTCTGGTTACAGAAGTAACCCATTCAAAATCCATATTCTCCACTTCTAGAAGATTCAGCTAGAGTCACCCACATACTAAGTTTTACCAGGATATTATGCAGTTATACTGCAGTATCTGAAACCATAGAAACCAATCATGTATATACTTGATGGTTTCTATAAAATTATTTTACTGTTATGTTTCAATATGCAGTGATAACCTTATTTAAATATCTATGCTACATTTCTGACAAGATGTAATTAAATGTTCTAGAAATCTAATCAAAATGTTACATTCAAAACAATGATGTAACAGTTCTTTGATTCCTCCACGCTTCTCTACTTTTGAACTAAGAAGGAATACATATATTGATCCTTCTATTACTTTTTTTTATCCCAGCCATAGCAAAATGAACTAAAAAAAAGTCTCCCCATTATTTATTGTTGCATTAAATTAACATGGTTCAACAGAAGACCTTTGTTTGTGGAAATCATTATTATGTCAGTATTAAAATGGCAAGTGACCTTTTTCTGCTTGGGCAGAATGCAAGCTAGTGTGCTCCAATGAAGACACCATATCCTGACCAATCCTAGAAAATCCACTGTACTAAGAACAGTAGTTAAGATCTACCTCCCCTCAATCCTGAAGTCCCAGAGTGGCCCCTAGGAGCCTGGTGGACTTATGATCCATCACCCACCAAAACCACATCCTCCCAAATACCATTCCCCTTCTGCCCCTTCTGCCTGGTCCTTTCTGCTGGGGCAGACTCCTAGCTGGTCTGCTCCAATTAAGACACCATAACTTGACCAATCCTAGAGAACCAGATGCACTCAGAGCAGTTTATTGCTAGCTGGTCTGCTCCCCTGAAGACACCTTAAAGTCTGATCCATCTTAGAGGATCCACTAAACTAAGAGCAATTGACATCACAGCTTGAAAGTGTTCAGGGCAAGTGACCCAGCAGACTGAAAGCCTCCCAGGAGTTCTGCTGCACACAAAAATTATAGTCCTATCCTGGAGACTTCCTGGAGAACATCTCCAAATAGGACAACAGCTTGACTGCTTCACTGAAGACCCAACAACCTGAAGGCCTCCCAGGAGATTTACTGAAGCTAGAGCAACAGACTATCAGCTTCTGTGACCCTCAGAAGAGCCCCAGCTGGATTACTTGATAAAGTTAAGGAGAATATCAATAAATAACTGAAAAAAAAATTAGAAGAAACACAGGTAAACAGGTCAAGGAATTGAATAAAGCAATCCAAGACCTAAAAAGGGAAGTAGAAACAATTAAAAAAAATACACAAATGGAGGCAACCCTGGAGATGGAAAACCTAGGAAAAAGGCCATGAATTACAGATGTAAGTATCACCAACAGAATACAAGAGGTAGAAGAGAGAATCTAAGGTGTTGATGATACCATAGAAGAGATTGATACAACTGTTAAAAAAATTTAAAACATAAACACTCCTAATCCAAAGATGTGATGTATAAAAGAAGGTGTCATACATTCAAGACAGAGAGAGATGAGAGCACTTGGAAGGGAAATTAAGAGCAATGATATAACTAGAGTATACTCATGTATACCTTTTTGAAATCTGAAAAGTTTAAACTAGAAAATAATGTTGAGAAAATGCAGAAAACGAAGCTTGTATATGAAGTTTCAGAATGAAAAATGCTTTAACAATTTGGAGAAGTTGCAGGATAGAGGTGAAGCTGAGAGAAATTAGGATAAAGAGTAGTTGCTCATATAATCAAAATGCAATGCAATAATTATCACAGTAAACAAATCTATTATATTGAAAAACATTATGTTGTTGTTGTTCATTTGAGACTAAAAAAATCATTTATAATTAATGAGCAAAGACCATCACTGCAGTAGAAACTTCTATGCTTTACTGGACAGTGAATGTTAAAGCTGAGATTAAATGAGATTAACTTCATCAAGGTAACCATTTCTATGCCTCAATGTGAGAGTTTATATGGGATCTATTTTGTCAGGATCAGACCACAAAATCTAGGTCCAAAAAGGTCAAGGGTTCACGTAAATTTGGCAGCAGAGCTTAGAAAACAATGTAGAATTGTTTCTCATGTGGTAGTCGATTTGAAGGAATTAAGTGAGGGGTTATGGGCAAACTTATAAGACATAGCATCTAATTGCAGAATGGCAGGTTTTGTATATGGGGCCTAAGTGCCCACTGATGAAAGTAAAAGCTCAATTTCAGTGGAGAGCACAATATATTAGAGATGCTAGGACTATAGGCTAGCTGACAATGTCAGAGACACAAACGAAGTAGAGCTGGCCTAATCTCATTCAAGTTATATGCTAAGAAGGACAGGGAAGGGAGAGAGAAAGAGAGAGAGAGAGAGAGAAAGAGATAAGGTGGAGGAACATTGAATTATTTACAATGCTTTGTTTTGGCAGTGCTTTGATGTAACTGCAATTATAACTTGGTTCTTCTATCTTGGAATAATAAAGTATGTCGAGACAATGAACTTTCAAAGAATTGGAATTTTTGAAAGACTGAGATGCTTCTAAGGTGTTCCATATTTATATTATAATAAGAATAAAATTTCCTGAACAATAAATAAAACTTTATAATTAAAAGTTATTTACTTTGTATATTTTAGATATTAGCCCTTTATTGGATGTAAGGTTGGTAAGGTTTTTCTAGTCTCTTGATTGCCATTTTGTCTTACTGACAGTGTCCTTTGCCTTACAGAAGCTTTTCAATTTTATGAGGTCCCATGTATCAGTTCTTGATTTTAGAGCATAAGCTATTGGTGTTCTGTTCAGAAAATTTTTCCTGGTGCCAGTGTGTTGGAGGTTCTTTCCCACTTTCTCTTCTATTAGATTCACTGTATCTGGTTTTATGTGGAGATCCTTGATCCAATTGGACTTGAACTTTATGTAAGAAGATAAGAAAGAGTCAATTTGCTTTTTTCTATATTCTGACCATCAGTTAAAACAGCACCATTTGTTGAAAATGCTTTCTTTTTTCCACTGGAATGTTTTGGCTTCTTTGTCAAAGATCAAGTGGCCAGAGGTGTGTGGTTTCATTTTTAGTTCTTCAGTCCTATTCCATTGTTCTACCTGTCTGTGTCTCTACCAATATTATGCAGTTTTTATCACTATTCCTGTGTAGTAGAGCTTGAGATCAGACATGTTGATTCCCATGTCCCCTAACAGAGGAATAGATATAGAAAATGTGGTACATTTACACAGGATAAAGAAAATGTGGTACATTACTCAGGTATTAAAAACAATGATTTCTTGAAATTCTCAGGCAAAAGGTTAGAACTTGAAAATATCATCCTAATGGAGGTATCTCAGTTGCAAAAGAACACACATGGTATGTACTCACTGATAAGTGGATATTGGCCAAAAAGAAGCTCAGAATACCCAGGATACAACTCACAGACCATTATGAAACCCAAGAAGAAAGAAGATCACACAAAAATGTGGATGCTTCAGTACTACTCAGTAGGGGGAAGAGAATGATCTTTGTGAAGTAGAGGGATAAAGGGATCTGGGAGTGTGAGATGATGGGGAGAAAAAAAGGGAAGGCAGTCCAGATATGGAAAGAGATGAGAGAGAAATACAGAGGGTCAGAAATTTGAAAGTAAGTGTGTAGAAGTGGGGGATAGGGATCTGGTAATAGCCACTAGAAAGTCTCAGATGTTAGGGACCTAAGAGGCTTCCATGACACAACAAAGAGGACTTTAGATGAAATACCCAACAAAGAGGAGATAGAACCTGTAGATACCATATACAGCAATTAGTCATAGCCCCCAGTTGAGATATGGGGCTATCCACTCACCTCAAAAATATTAATCCAGAATTTCTCCTGTCAAAATAAAATATGGGGGCAAAGAGTGGAGCAGAATCTGAAGGAAAGGCCATCTATAAATTTCCCATCGAGGAATTCATCCTATCTGTTGACACCAAACCCAGACACTATTGCTTATGCCAGGAAGTGCTTACTCACAGGAACCCAGTACAGCTGTCCTCTGACAGATTCTGTCAAATCAGGAATAATAAATATGTGGATGTACACAGCCAAACATTGAAGTGAGCAGGGACACCATAATGGGGAAGTTAGGGCAAGGACTGTAGGAGCTGAAGGGGTTTGCAAAGTCATAGAAAGAACAATAAAATCAAGCAACCAGAACCCCCATATCTTCCAGGAACAAAACCACTAACCAAAGAGGACACAGAGGGTACCCATGGCTCCATCTGGATATCTAGCTAAGGGTTGCCTTTTCTGAAATCACTGGGAGGGGAACCCCTTGGTCCTGTTGAGGCATAATAATCCTGGATAGGGGAATAATAGGTTGCTGGGGCAGGAGTGGGTGGGTGAGTGGGGGAGCACCTTTATAGAGGCAGGATGGAAGAAGGAGTGGATGGGGGCTTGTGGAGGGGAAACTGGGAAGGGGGATGACATTTGAAATGTAAATAAATAAAATAACCAATAAAAAAGAAAAAAATAATTACTTATCTGTCAAATAGACAAGGAGTGGAATGTCATGGTTAAATTCATCAGTTAACATGAAATATGTTAGAATCTTATAATGGAGCTCCAGTTGAGGGTTTGGCTATCAGTTGGCCTCTAGCCATATCTGTGAGATGTTGGTCCTGATTGATTGATGTGGAAAATCTGGCTCACCGAAAAAGCACCATAATTCTAGTTCTGGTAAATCCAATGCCTTCTTTTGCTCACTGTAGGCACAAGGCAACCATATACATACATACACACATACATACATACATACATACATACATACATGCACATATAAATGTATTTTGAAAATTCCTCTATTTTTGAATAAATAACTGAAAGTTAATATCTAGAAATTTTAAACAGGAGGGTGAGATGGAGAGGGAGAGAGGGAAAGAGGAAGAGGGAGAGGGAAAGGGAGACTAGAACCCTGAATTAATAGAAAAAATACAACTTAAAAAATTGGGCAAGGAATGAAACAGAAAAGTCTCCAAAGAAGAAAAACAAGTAATTAAGCAAAATCCTCAAAAAACTGTTTACTAATTTTAGCTATCAGCAAAATTCAAATTAGAACTACTCTAAAGTTTTATGTAAATCTACTCAGAATGCCTAAAATACTTATTTAACAAAAATGAAAAAGTATAAATGGTTAATGGTAAAATCTCAGTGTATTCTGAGTGAGATACCCCAGATCCAAAAAGACAAACAAAAGCTCTGTCTGGTCGTTCTTACTGGGGCAGACTCATAGCTGGTCTGCTCCCAGGAAGACACCATATTCTGAACCATGCCAGAGGATCTGTGGCACTCACAGCAGTTGGTAAGAACCCTCCCCCATGACCCAAAGTCCCACAGCTACAACTGGGAGACCAGAAGTGCACTAGGGACACATCATCCACCAAATTCCTACCCTCCTGAAAACCACACCCCTTCTACCCTCTCCACCTTGTCCTTCCTGCTGGGGCAGACTCATAGCTGGTCTGCTCACAAAAAGACATCATATCTGACCCATGCCAGAGGATCTACTTCACTCAGAGTAGTTGAGAATCCTCTGCACTCAGAGCAGTTGACTCCTAGCTGGTCTGCTAATTTGAAGACATCATGCCCTGACTGATCTGAACCAATGCACTGAGCAAACCTTGGGTGCTACCTCTGAAACCAATCCTACAACACTCAGAGGAAGCTGGACTCCCAAGATCTCTAACCCCGAGGATCACAGAGAAAGTTGGACTCCTAGGAGTTCTAATATGCCCAGGATAGTAGGATTACAGAATTCCCAAAGGCAGCCCGACTTTCAGAAGCTTGGACACACAAGATTACAGGATCAAAGAGACAGCTGGACTCTGAGAAGCTCTCACAAGAACAAGATAACAGGAGAGACAGACTCCAACCAGAGACAGTGAGAACAGGTTGTATTAGAGATAACCAGATGCAGAAAGGCAAGTACAAGAACATAAGCAACAGCAAATAGAGTTATTTGGCATCATCAGGATGGAATATCATCAGAAGCTAGTTTTTCCACCATAGCAAGTCCTGAATTCCCATGACACCAGAAAAGCAAGTGTCAGATTTAAAATCACTTCTCATATGGATAATATAGAACTTTAAGAAGTACATAAATAACTCCCTCAAACAAATATAGGAGAACACAGGTAAACAGGCTGAAGCCTTTAAACACACACACACACAAAACCCTTAAAGAATTACAGGAAAACACAATAAAACAGGTGAAGGAATTGAATAAAACCATCCAGGATCTAAAAATGGAAACAATAAAGAAATCACAAAGAGAGATTACCCTGGAAAAAGAAAACCTAAAACAGAGATCAGGAGTCATAGATGAAAGCATCACCAACAGAATACAAAAGATAGAAGAGAGAATCTCATGTTCAGAAGATACTACAGGAAACATTGACACAATGGTCAAAGAAAATAAAAAATGGTAAAACCAAATTTATACAATATCTTTCCAGAAATACAACCCTACAAAGGATAATGGAGGGAAAACTTCAACACAAGTAGAAAAATTATGCCCTAGGATAAACAAGAAAGTAATTTTCGTCCAACAAATCCAAAAGAAGATAGCCACACAAACAAAGCTCCACCTTTAATAACAAAATAACAGGAAGCAACAATGACTTTTCCTTAAGATCTCTTAACATCAATGGACTCAATTCCCTCAATAAAAAGGCATAAACTAACAGACTGGATACTTAAACAGGACCCAGCATTTTGCTGCATATAGAAAATGCACCTCATTAACAAAGACAGATACTACCTCAGAGTAAAAGAATGGAAAACAATCTTCCAAGCAAATGGTCCCAAGAAACAAGCTGGAGTAACCATTCTAATATTGAACAAAATCAACTGTGAACCAAAATTATCAAGAAAGATGAGAAAGGACAATTCATACATGTAAAAAAAAATCTACCAAGATGAACTTTCAATTCTGAATATCTATACTCCAAATGCAAGGGCACCCACATTCATAAAGGAAAATTTACTAAAGATCAAATCACATATTAAACCTCCCACAATAATAGTGGGAGACTTAACACCACAAAATCAGCAATTGACAGATCATGGAAACTGAAACTAAACAGAGACACAGTGAAACTTAAAGAAGTTATGAACCAAATGGAATTAACAGATATCTGTAGAACATTTCATCCTAAAACAGAAGAATATATCTTCTCCAAAATAAACCATAGAATTGGTCACAAAACAGATACAAGATGACAAAAATAATCCCATGCATCCTATCAAACTACCAAGAACTAAGGCTGGTCTTCAATAACAAGAAAAACAACAGAAAGCTCACATATACATGGAAACTGAACAATCCTCTACTCAATGATAACTTTGTCAAGGAAGAAATAAAAAGATTATAAACTTTTTAGAGTTCAATGAAAATGAAGGCACATCATACCAAAACTTATGGGACACAATGAAAGCAGTGTTAAAAAAAAACTCATAGCTCTATGTGGTTAAAAGAGACACCAGAGAGAGCATACACTAAGAGGTTGACAGCACAGCTAAATGCTCTAGAAAAAAAGAAGCAAACACACCCCAGAGGAGTAGAAGGCAGTAAATAATCAAACTCAGGGTTGAAATCATCCAATTAGAAAAAAACAAAAAGAATTATACAAAGAATCAACAAAACCAGAAGCTGTTTCTTTGAGAAAATCAACAAGATAGATAAACCATTAGCCAGACTAACCAGCAGGCACAGAGACAACATCCAAATTAATAAAATCAGAACTGAAAAGGGAGATATAACAACAGAAAGAGGAAATTCAAAAAATCATCAGATCCTACTACAAAATCCTATACTCAACAAAACTGGAAAATCTAGATGAAATGGACAATTTTCTAGACAGATACCAGGTACCAAAATTAAATCAAGATCAGATAAACTACCTAAACAGTCCCATAACCCCTAAAGAAATAGCAGAAGTCATTAAAACTCTCTCAACCAAAAATAATGCTCAGGACTGGATGATTTTAGTGCAGAATTCTATTACACATTCCAAGAAGTGCTTCTATCAGACCTTCAAGAAAGACCTAATACCAATTCTCTTCAAACTATTCAACAAAATAGAAACAGAAAGAACACTACCCACTTCTATCTATGAAGCCACATTTAGGCTCATACCTAAACCACACAAAGACCCAACAAATAAAGAGAACTTCAAACCAATTCTCCCTTATAAATACCAATGCAAAAATACTCAATAAAATTCTCACAAACCAAATCCAAAAACACATCAAAACAATCATCCATCATGATCAAGTAGGCTTTATCACAAGGATGCAGTGATGGTTCAATATACAGAAATCCATCAAAGTAATCTACTATATAAGCAAACCCTACAAAAAAAACCAAACAAACACATGATCATCTCACTAGATGCTGAGAAAGCATTTGACAAAATTCAAGACCCATTCATGGTAAGAATCCTGGATAGATCAGGAATTCAAGCCCATAAATAAACATTGTAAAAGAAATATACAGCAAACCAATAGCCAACATCAAACTAAATGGAAAGAAACTTGAAGCAATCCCACTGAAATCAGGGACTAGACAAGGCTGCCCACTCTCTCTCTCTACCTATTCAATATAGTACTCAAAATCTTAGCCAGAGCAATTAGATAACAAAAGGAGGTCAAAGGAATACAAATTGGAAAGGAAGAAGTCAAAATATCACTATTTGCAGATGATATGATAGTATACATAAGACTTCCACCAGAGAGCTCCTAACCCTGATAAACAACTTCAGGAAAGTGCCTGAATATAGAATCATCTCAAACAAATCAATTAGCCTTCCTCTAATTACTATATGACTATATCCTGTAATATAGTCATATTACAGGATATAGTCCTGTAATATAGTAAAAATGTTCATCTTGCAGAAAACCATCTGCAGATTTAATGTAATCCCTATAAAAATTTCAACTCAATTCTTCACAGAGTTAGAAAAAGCAATTCTCAGATTCATTTGGCATAACAAAAAACACAGGATAGCAAAAACTATTCTCAACAATAAAAGATCTGGGGGTATCACCATCCCTGACCCCAAGCTGTACTACAGAGCAATAGTGATTAAAAAAAAACTGCCTGGTATTGGTACAGAGAGAGGCAAGAAGATCAATAGTATAGAATTGAAGACCTAGAAATGAACCCAAACATCTATGGTCACTTGATCTTTGAAAAAGGAGCTAAAACCATTCTGTGGGGAAAAGACAGCCTTTTAACAAATGGTGCTGGCTCAGCTGGAGATCAGCATGGAGAAGAATGCAAATCTCCTTGTACAAAGCTCAAGTCCAAGTGGACAAAAAAACCTCCATATTAAAACAGATACACTTAAACAAATAGAAGAGAAAGTGAGAAAGACCCTCAAATACTTGAACACAGGGGAAAAGTTCGTGAACAGAACACCAATGGCTAATGCTATAAGATCAAGAATTGACAAATGGGACCGCATGAAATTGCAAAGCTTCTGTAAGGCAAAGGACACTGTCAATAGGACAAAACAGCAACCAACAGATTGGGAAAAGATCTTTACTAATCCTACATCTAATATGGGGTTAATATCCAATATATACAAACAACTCAAGAAATTAGACTGTATACAATCAAATAACCTTATTAAAAATGGAGTACAGAGCTAAACAAAAAATTCTCAACTGAGGAAACACTGATGATCTAAAAGCACCTAAGAAATGTTAAACATCCTTAATCATCAGGGAAATGAAAATCAAACCCACCCTGAGATTCCTCCTCACATCAGTCAGAAATGTTAAGATAAAAAACTCAGGGGACAGCAGATGCTAGGCATCATGTTGAGAAAAAGGAACACTTCTCCGTTGTTGAAGGGATTGTAAGCTAGTATAACCACTCTGGAAATCAGTTTAGCGATTTCTCCAAAAATTGGACGTAGTTATACCTGAGCACCCAGTTATGCTACTCCTGGGCATATACCCAAAAGATGTTCCAACATATAACAGGGACACATGCTCCACTATGTTCATAGCATCCTTATTTATAATAGCCAGAAGCTGGAAGAAAGCCAGATGTCCTTCAACAGAGGATTGGATACAGAAAATGTGGTACATTTAAACAGTGGAGTACTACTCAGCTATTAAAAACAATACATTCATGAAATTCTTAGACACATGAAAAAGTATAAAATATCATTCTGAGTGAGGTAACCCAACCACAAAAGAACACAAATGGTATGCACTCACTCATAAGTGGATATTAGCCCAAAAGCTCAGAATAGCCAAGATACAACTCACAGACCACATGAAGCTCAAGAAGAAGGAAGGCCAAAGTGTAGGAGCTTTGGTCCTTAGGAATAACAAAATACTCACAGGAGCAAACATGGAGACAATGTGTGGAGCAGAGACTGGAGGGGGTGCCATCTGGAGAATGCCTTACCTGGGGATCCATCCCATGTACAGTCACCACAGGCAGACACTTCTGTGGAAAGACAGGAAGTGCATGGTGACAGGATCTGAATGTCTATTGCACCCTACAAGGAAGAATAGAATAACTGGCATATGGCATGATCATGAGCAGGTATCTAATATGGGGAAGAAGGCATGTTTGTGTTTTTTTCTGAAGGATGCTGTAGGAGCATGGTTGCTGCTAGAGAGATGGTTGAGACATAATAATGCTGGGACAAAGAATGAAGCTGACCTGTGAGCTTGCTTAGTGCCCTGACAATGGTGACTGTGAAGCTATATTGAACATATGTTCTTGACCCACTTTTGCTTTCCTATATCCCAGATGGGACAAGTTGCTTTGCCTCAAGTTTTTAGACCTTGTGGAACAGAGAATCAAAAAGAAAAGTTATAATGACTCTTGTATTTTTTCTTAAATGTGACCAGTTATTTGGACTCAATCATATACTGGTCTAGAAATCAATCCAATATTGGGAAAAACAGTTTTCATTTGGAAGACTGAATCTGGTCATTTTCAGAGACATATTTGAAAATTAGCTGCCATTCTCTATGATGTTATATTAACAAGAGATAAAGTTGGGACAGGATCTGAAATTCAAACAAGTTTTAGTACATGTGTTAAGGTTATTTTAATTGTCAAGTTAAAATTACTTTTGTTTCTTCTACAATATTTACTGTAATTTGCAATGATTGTACACTTTCTAATTGTGTTAGTGTATTGAAACCTGACATGTCTATTATGGGACTCTATCAACCAGCTTTTGTTTTATTGCTGTAAGTTATTACAGAGCTTTGGTTTTCTGAAAAGAGCATGCAAGTACAAGAAGAAATGAGTTAGGCTTTAAGAAGAAGCAAGAGGGTAGTATGCTTGATTATTGCTGGTATAACTGCTTTAATTACATTAATCACTAGCACCCTGCTTCTGCAATTGTTTGACACAGGAAGTGAAAACAGCTATTGTAGGTAAAAAATGTCTGGGGAACTATAAGGTTCCCTACGCCAAGCTGTGGGCAGTCAGCTGGGACTGCCCTGGGTTCCTTCAGCTAGAAGTTAGGCCCAGCGGCTCACTAAAGGCCTCTCCATGGCTCCTCACAGCATGGCCCAAACACACAAGAAAGTCCTTGGTTTCCAAAACTGGTTTATTGGCATGACAGATGGTGGACAGATCTAGATGTACACCTCACCCAAAACCCAGGGCAGATCTGAGTTAAATAGGGAGGGGAAGAGGGGGGAGAGCTTAATTGGCTCTACCCTCTGGCCTTCAGGTATCTCATTAGTATGTAAATCTCTCTAGGGCCTGGGGTTGTTTATCATGACCTCCACCTGTGTCCTATGTGACTGGAGGGCACAGGTTGAATGGAGATCAGACCTCATGTCCATGGCCCTGACAAGCTATTTTTGTTAATCATTTATGGAAAAAATATTACTAATGTGTTGAGTATACAAGAGGATTTAGGTAAGCATTTGGAACATTGGACTGATGCTTTTTATCCTATTCAAATTAATAGAAGGAAGTTCAGAGTTTAAGAGTAAGAAGTCATCTTAAGTGTTATGCCAAATATCAATGGAGTTTGTGTTACTTCTACAATTTGTATTATAATTTACATTATAATTAGGAAAAAGTTTAAAGACAATTGCAGTGTATTTGGCATAATTCTAACACCTCTCTAGATATTTTAACTTTGCATAGTAAGATTATGAATTTAAAGAATGCTGCTCTGCTGAGCATTGATGATGTAGATACTGCTGATATAATTATCCATGGCTTGAGGTCAGTATTTCTATTTTGGTAAAGCTTCAAGAATGGCTTGATCATGCTAGCCTTTTTTTTTTTTTTTCTGGGGATACTTTTATTTCTGCCGATCGTGTTAAAGCTTGTTTTTTAACAACATCAACATGTTAGCAGCAAAGTACAAAGTAGATGACTTGGAACTGAAAATGGACCCTCAGACAGAACTATTAATTTAACAGGCTGCCAAGCCAAGGATGGGTAAGATTCTGCACAGAACTTTACCAACCCAAGACAGATGTGCATTTCTTTATATAATGCATATTCCATGATGGGTAAGGAAGTCATTCTTGTCAGAACAACCTAAGACAGGCTCAGTCTTGATTATGCAATGAAAAAGGGGGAAATCTTTTGAGCCTTTGAGGCTGCTTGGCAAAAATCAGACATTGGCCAAGGACAAGAAAATGGCCTGCAGGCAGGAATCTGATATTAGGCTAGAACAAAGAAGCAATTTCAGATACGAATCTAAATTTTAGTCTCCTTTAAAGATGTAGGCTTTAGGCATGAAAATGACTTTGGGCTAAGACAGGGAAGTTGACTCAGATATTTTGGTCATCTTAATAAGTTCTTAGAAACAATGATCATGGGAGTGATAACAGGACTTTGTTTATTGCCTTGCTTGTTCTTTGACTATTTGTATTCATTGTCTTGCTTTTTCTTTGACTATTTGCATCTATTGTATTGTTAGTTCCTCAACCTAGAAATGACCTGAATATTTGCATGTAATTAAAATTATATAAAAGCAAAAACAGAGGAGGGGAGATGGGATAGGGGGTTTTTGGCATGGGGGGAAATGGGGAAATGGGATGACATCTGAAATGTAAATAAATAAATATCCAACAAAAAGGCAAACACAAAACATTTTCATACCTATGTAGGTACTTTTGAATCTTGAGATATATGTGTTTGAATAAGAGCCAATAACCTGCCAAGTGACCCTGGTGGAATTTTCAGGAAAGGAGGATAGAAACCTTCTGAAAGAAGAATGATGGATGTTGGAAGAAGAACGGCATTTTGGAATAAGATAGTGGGAAAAAAGAAGTGACTACTTATGAGCCTAGTGTTATAACTACAATATATCCTGAAGGAGAGATAGTGGGAAAAAAGAAGTAACTACTCATGAGCCTAGTTTTATAGCTACAATATATCCTGAAAGAGAGGCTTCCTGCTATGAACTGAAACAATTGGAAGGATGTCCTCTGGACAAGACTGCAACCAAATGGTCCTCCAAGTTCTGAAAGAAAAATATCTGAGGAGTGTTCTGCTTCTTGAGAACAAGCACCTACAAGTCTTCTGATAATATAATTTACAGGTTTGTTTCTCCCACCCAACATGCCTGTAGAATTTGCTAGTTTTATGCACATTATATTGGCTTGAGAAACATAAAAGATAAAAATTGAAGTGACATTTTATTTTTCATTCCCATTTCAGAGAAACTCTGACCATGTAAGTGTGACAGGGAAGTCTTTGCAAAACCATGAGATGCCAACATGTGAAGCTATAAAAGTGAAACTTGGATTTCAATAAAAGTCCCAAGTTGAAGGAAATCTCAGATTTATGAAACATTCATTAAATGAGTTGCATGTATGTAGTCCAAAAGAGATATGTGTGGTGCAGGCAGCATAGATGAAAGGTGCAATCATCTAAGCACTTTGAAATTGAAACAAGAGCCTAAATTTGGAGCTACAAAAATCTGTGGCTGTCCTGCTATGTTTCAGTCTTGCTTTTTTATGAAATGGAAAAGTTAATTGTATAATATTTGATGATGAAAAAACATAATTTGTTTTCACTGAACTGTTTTCACAGTAAAGAGAGCATTTTGAATCTCAAAGAAAAAAAGATTTAGACTTTTAAAAATGTTTTCAGACCCTTAACGACTATGTAGACTTTAGAAGCTGTACTAAATACAATTTGCATTGTGATTTAATCATGAATGTATGAGATCTAGGGACTAAACTATGATAATCTAATAATAAATGTTCCACATGTACTCAGACATTTCAATTATTTGTTTTCAGTTGATGATGTTATGAATCCTTTAGAAGGTATAACTTTGTTAGAGGAAGAATGTTATGTGGTATTGGTTTTGGGTGATTATAGTTTCACCTCACTTACTGTTCACCATTTCTTCTTCTCGATTGGGCATGAAAATGTTATCTCAGCTTCATCTTCTTGCTCACTATTACAGTAACTTTTCCACCATTATGGACCTTTCCCTCATCAAAATAAACTCTTTCTTCCATAAGGTGTTTTGGAACATATTGATTTTCCATAGTTACAAAAAAATTAACTATGAACTAATACAAAAAAGTAACCAACTTCTTTTTACATGTGTTTAAAGCCCTGTACACAAGACACAGTTCATGCCTGACACTGTTATCTGTGCCAAAACGCCATTACTGGCTATGACATAGACTTTATGGAAGGGCTTATTCTGCTAAACAAACACATTATTACAACTGGTATATTGTTCACCTTTTAAGAGAGGCTTTTTTTATGTAATAGATAGCAATTATTACAAAGACCCATAACTTGTCTCCATGTAAAGAATAAGAGACAGTGAGTACTCACTTCTAAGTGGAACTTCCACTTCATAGCACCCCCTCAGATATCATTGCAGAATAAAAGGAAGCAAGATTTTAAGAGCCAGAAATGCAGAACTTTTGAAATTAAGCATTATTTTTGGACATGATAGGGTAGGTGTACACAATAGCTGTGAGTTTATGACCAAGAACCGTATCAAACAATTCATCATGGGTCAGCTATGGGCTGATAGTATCCAACCACTAGAGAGATGATGGTTGATGGAAAGGAGAAAGTAATTTTTCTTCTGGGATGTGGTGCTGAGAGGCTACCCATACCTCAGTAGATGGGCCTACATCCATGTACATACAGACAATTCTAACTAGACTTATTAAAAGACATATGGAGAACAAGAGATGGCACAATTTATTTGGGAGGGAAGTAGAAAGGGATAAAGAAGAAATAGAAGGGCAGAAAATGCAGCATGGTTTTTATCAAAGGATATCATATGCATATATAAAGTTCTCAATATAAAAACACACTAAGTATAACTTCTTAATATTTTGTTAGCCTCTGCAATCATCTATAAAATACTGATAAAACTTTCATTTAGATTTCATGAGTCCTATATTTGGATTAATAAAACAGCTTTCAATTTTCCTTTTCAAAATCATTATTCTTTCATCTGTATATGTTAATAATAAATAAGAATTCTCTGAAAATGAAAATATGTTTGCATCACTCATCTCAGTAACAGGTAAACTAATTTGGATTTATGGCATTTTATTCTGACCTCAAATATGCTGTTGAGCATTTATGGTGTCTCAACTATTTCTATACTAAGATTTCATTAATTACTTCCCTGAAAATTGCACATAATTCTACACTTCCAGCAATGTTTACATCTTACTAGCCCATAATAATATTATTAAGCAAAATTTATATAAACCAACAAATTCCTAGTATTTTTATTTTCACATATTCTGGCTTAAAAGACTACTCTTTTGAAAACTTATCAGAATACTAGTCTACCTATTATTATCTTGAGTTGTTTATTTATTTCTACTCAGGTATCCTATAAAGAAAAACGTGTTTTATACTCCAAGAAATAATCAGCCTTAAATAAAATGGGCTAATTAATCTGTCATTCTAATTATCTGAATGTCATTGAGATTCATTAAATCACTGATCTTCATAAACACCATATATCATTTTGTACTTAAATGTGGTATAAATATAATATTATAGAAAAAAAATAAGTATGTGCGTTTGGCTCCTAGCAAGTAAAAGAATAAGAATAAGGAGACTCTATAATGCGTTTGGAGATGTTATTCATTCTCTGAGAGCCCTACTTGACCTGAGCAATTCATGTTTTCTATTGAAACAACCTCAAGTGTTTATGTCTGGCGTTTTCACAGAATATATATATAAAAAAAAGAATCACTACTCCACAGAATGATACAAATAACTGTTTTTTTCTGTGTGTTTCTCCCCTCTCTCCCTCCTCCCTCACCTCTTTCTTTTTTTCCTTATAGTCCTGCCTAGCATTATGATTTTAATGCTGCTACAGGAAAAAATAGTAGTTAATTAACTAGAGAGTCGAATGTTTACATATAGGAAGTGTGGTTCACAAGTTAAGTTTAAGAACAGGAAGAGTGAATTAAACCCAGAAATAATTAGTTGTAGTGCACCAAGCTTACTACCCATTCTGCTCACCAAGCCTTTTTTTAAGTTAAAATAAATTCTAATAATTAATAACATAGGCAGTGAGTACTCTCAGTGAAAACACATGCAAGTTCACCTTCTTTAATCATAAAATTAATACCTTAGAAATAGTTCTGTTAAAGATAGCATCCTTAGAAAATAACCAATAAAGACAAATATATGAAAAATATATATTTTATACCAGTGCTATTTTCAGAACAGGGTATCCTAAAAACTATATAGATTATAAAGAATATCTGCAAATAATAATCATGGTTGAAACATGGCTCTATTAAAACCAAGATTACAAAATTTATTTTCATAAATCAGAATACAAATAACAGAATATGTGTAATAATTTTGTACTTTTTACATAATA
Source organism: Arvicanthis niloticus (assembly GCF_011762505.2). Taxonomy (NCBI): domain Eukaryota; kingdom Metazoa; phylum Chordata; class Mammalia; order Rodentia; family Muridae; genus Arvicanthis; species Arvicanthis niloticus. Next base: position 59,023,207 of record NC_047664.1, on the reverse strand, counting down.
ATGAGTGAAAGGGTTAGTTTCAATGTTAAAGCATAGAATTACCAACACTACAATCTCAGCCTACAGAAAGACAAGATTACATGCTATTGGTATCCACCACCATATACAGTTAATTATATGTAACTGGTAATGGTAACACACTTAACTCACTTATATTAAGTGAGTCCTTAAAGAATGCCTGCAGATTACATAACACTTCTCACTAAACTTGGCAGGCTTAAGGAGTAGGTGACAGGCAAATGAGTCTCAGGGATCCTTCTGTAGCCATGATGTTTTATCTCTGGTCCCCATCTCCTACTCTCTCTAAAGTGTTTGGCATACATACTCAACTACTCTATTCTTGCCTACTTTTATGTGTGGACAGGCACCCCTAACTAAGTTCTCAATTTGTGTGTAACAAACAAGTACTTTATCCACTAAATCTTTTCCCCAGTTTTATATCTTTATTTTTGAGACTGTTGATTTGTAGCCTTTACTGGCCTCACAGTTGCTATATAGCTAAAAATGGTCTTAAATTCATGATTTCTTTTTTCTGTTTCCTAAATCTTAGAGTTATAGGGATGTCCTACTTTGACTGTGACTGGATCACGTTTTAAATCTTATTCTTTCCTCCTCTCAATTTTTTATTTATCCTCCTTTATTTTTATTTAAAATTTACCTTTAAGATTATTTTAATAACTCTACTTTCACTACTAGATATATTTGTGAGATATTTCTGGATATTGTGAAAAAAACAAACAAACAAACAAAAAAAAACCTTTAAGGCATATGTAGTAAGTCATTTGTCAAATAGATTTACCATAGCTTGAAACAACCCCTAAGATTCCTGAGAATTACCCCTGAGATTTTGGAGTACATCTACTCTTCATGGAATTCTGTATGAACTGTGTTAGAATGCATAGGTTCTTTTTATGTTTTAATTTTTATCTCCTTTAAGCATCTCCTAAGCATGTCATTTGAATACAAAATCTAAATTTCCATTACAGACTTTGTTTGTAGAGAACTGTACAGGGAGAGTGCCGACATGAAGGAAAGATAGGTTTCTTAGAAAGCAGTGATATAATTATGTTAGTGAACTATCATTCATGATGTGATTCCTACATAAGACTAAAAGGAAAGACAGACTGAATTTATTAGTTTGAACACCATGCTGAGTATGAGAAGTCACTCAAGAGTCTAAAGAGTTTACTCGAGTATTTGAAATAAGAATTTTCTTTTTCTTTTTCATTTTTTTGTTGTTGTTTGTTTTTGTTTTTTTCTTAAAGAAAATCTGTTCCCATTAAAGTGAAATGGATAGGAGTTATTGAATTAAAGATTAGATTAGTGTGAGAGATGATAGCAAACTAAAAGAGCTTTGTTGATAAACAGAAGAAATTGAATGTAATTGATAATTGATCATAGGTTATAGAACAGAGGAGTTTAATGAGGGCAACCTTCACATTTTAAAACTGTGAAATCCTAAGCAGGTTATTTGATCTCTCTCTCTCTCTCTCTCTCTCTCTCTCTCTCTCTCTCTCTTTCTTTCTCTCTCTCTCCCTCTCTCTCCTCCTCTCCCCCTCCATATATATATTAATAGATATATATTATATAAATTATATATATATATGTATATATGTAAACAATATATCATCACAGTAGTTGGTAAAGATAGAAAAATATCTACATTTTTTGTCAAATAAATATCACTTAAAAAGATTTAGTAAATGTTGGAGTAATATCAGAAATATGGTACAGGAGGGGATAACAAAAAATGTTCTTAAAGATTTTGGATTAATTAAATTGACCCATAAACAATTACAAAAGATACCCAACTTATGGTGGCTCTCCTTAAAATTTTCCACAATTACAATGATATAAAATTGATGGGCACTTTTTGTAGAAACTTGGGGGTCAATATTTATTCTTTTCTGGGGTCATATCTTGAGATTAGATGTTATTTGCAGTCCACAATGGTTACAAAAATCATAGGTCCCAACAGAACCTGATTAATAGTGGCAGGAAACATTAGAGCCTGCTATGGAGATGAGCTGCGATGCACTGAAGATTTAGTTGGGTTTAATGCATTTCCAGTCAACAATACACTTAATATGCTGAATGTGTGTTGGCAAGGATGTAACCCACTGTAAACTGAGGTCCACCTGCTTGTGATCTTGGGGCTTTGAGAAGTTGGAACTTCTTCAACATTATAAACATGGCATTCTCACAATCTCAGCATCATTCTTTCATTTGAACTTTGCTCTCCACATCTGGTGATCTTTCCTAAAACCCACTAGCAGCCTTCAGCTTGGAGTGGAGCCCAAAACAAGTTTATCTGATTAATCACTGAGAATAAAAATATAGTGAATTAGAAAATTCTTCCTGCTAAAAGAAACTCTAATAATTGTCATTGCTGAATAATACTGATTACAAGGTGTTAGCCATGAAGAAATAAACATGCTGTCAATGTTTTTAGAGGAGTGAATAGTAGGAGGTACCTGTGGATTCTGACATCCACAATTAATATAATTTAACAATGTGATTTGTATGTGATTGCTAGTAATAAAGACTCAAATGGTTTGAAATTTAGGTTTCTAATAGAGTATTAAAAGGAAATGTCACCCCTTCTGTGGTCTCTCTGACAAGTATTGCCTTGTGTTGACCAAGCACATTTCTCAGTAGTATTCTTACTACAGTGACTGTCACAGGCTTATCATAGTTCTTTGTAATAAACTCTATTTCAAGACACCTATGCACTGGTCAGACAAGTAAATAGTGGCATGACATTTTTTTCTCTCTCATAGAATGTAGCCTTGTTCTGAAAGCAATTTTCCTTGTATAATTTCTGTTTGAAAACCCATTCATTTGTGACAGTCCTGTAAAGAGAACATTAATTTTAGTACTTTCGGGATTGCTTCCCATCATCATCAACGCAATATTGTCGAAGACAGAAAAGAAAATAGAACTGACAAGCCATTTTGTAGGAAGATGGTCCTACCAAAAACTGAAAAAGGGTTTCATGCAAGTTAGGTATGTAAGGCTCTACATAGCAAAAAGTAAATATGCTTTACATTTACACCCCTTCCATAATAGAAATGTTACTCTTACTGAATTTGGTCGATGTATATTCTTAATTCAAAGAGTTTAAGACTGAAATCCACAGGTTTGAAGAATGAAAATAATGAATATACCTGAGTACTCAACGAGATTTTATCTAATTCTAAATTGTTTATAGGTTATTCAGAATAAGGTTATATAGCAGATAATATCAGAGTATTGCTTACAATTCTCAATCATAGTCAAAGGCATGTGCTGAGGCATGGAAGCAGACTCTTGAAATTGAATATGCCTCCTGGAACTTCAAGAAAAATACAAACTTACAGACCATAATTTTGTTCACTGAGAACCATTTTGTACTTTTAATCCCAGATCTTTAAAATACAATTTCCAAGTGTTTTAAGCCATTTAATTGTGGCTATTTGCTACATCTTTAATAAAACATTACCAGGGAATAATCTGAGATTAATATTGTGGCATATTTGTAATGAGTCAGCCACAGGTCATATTGTTTAATCCCTGTTTCTTCATATTTTTTTTCTTTTTAAAATTCCTTTTATTGAAAATAGAAGTTATTCTGATATAAGATATCTTGATTATTTTCTTCTATATATCCAGATCCACTTTCTTTCCCTTCTTTTCTCTCCTTAAAAGCAAGAAAAAGACTTCTAAGGATAAAAAAATAAAACACAAACAACTTTCTCTTAAGAAAATAAAAACTAATTTGGGAATCTAACAAACCAAAAAACAGAAGAAAAAGAACCCAATAGAAAGCATAAGGAAAAGATTCACTTGCTCACATACTCAAAAATTACCTAAAATATAAACTGGAAGCTATAAAATACTGGTAAAGAATCTGGTACAAAACGAGGCAGTCCCTATACATTCCTCTTCAGTGTGTATAAATTCATATGACCTTTCTTCATATTCATTGAAAGGTCCTTGTTTTATTTGTTTGTTTGTTGAATGTTCATGTTTTCTGTTCACTTTGACTTTTAACTCTTCTGATTCTTCTTGAGGATTTCTAGAGCCCTGTAGAGAGTGATTTCATGAAAATACCACATTTACATATACATGTTCTAAAGTCTCTTCCTCTTCATAATGTCTGGCTATGGGCCTCTGAATTTGTTCCCAGATACCAGAATTTTACTTCAATAAGCTTTGTGACACCATTACCTTAGCAGCTCTTGCAGGGAGGACCATTATATATTAAAGAGTTTGTGACTAACCTTCTCTCTCTCTCTCTCTCTCTCTCTCTCTCTCTCTCTCTCTCTCATATCAAGAAATATACTACTCACAAATCAATAGACACTCTCAATTATATGTTCTATCATTTTTCCCCACTATAGGGGAATGCTAAAGTGGTGAGGCAGGAGTGTGTGAATGGGTGGAGCAGGACATTCATAGAGAAAAAGGAAAGGGGAGTAAGGGGAAATGGGATGGAGGGTTGCTGGAGAGGTAACAGGGAAGAAGAATATCATTTGAAATTTAAAGGAATAAAATGTTTTTTAAAAAATAATATAATAATTGGTGTACTAAAAACACTTAATGTTGTCTCATTGTGGCCATTATTTGCTTTTTCTTGAGAATCAATTGATGCGGAACACCTTTCCATGATCTTTTTTCAAGTTTCATTATTTTTGCTTGGATAAATGCAAATTTAGTTTCTTATCATTTGTAAATCCCTTTCCCTGTGTTTTGTATTGTTCTTTCTTTCCTTCCTCCTTTCCTTTCTTTCTTTCTTTCTTTCTTTCTTTCTTTCATTCTTTCTTTCTTTCTTTTTTGTATTGTCGAAATGCTTAGATGTTTCAGACAGACAGATTAACTTCCTCCTCACAGTCCAGCATTTTATCTTTTACACTGTTGGTTTTGTTTTGCTATATGCAGAAGACATTTGATGGGATGTGATTACAAATCTGCTTCCTACAGGAAAAAGTAATCCTTTTCTCTTATATTGCTCACCTTTCTACAAGAATAATAGCATGTTAAAAAAACAAAGTCAAGAAATGTTCATTTCTTTTAAAAATTATATAATCTCCAGGTCACAATTTTAAGTCTTTCTATCATTTTGAGTTTATTTGAGACAAAATTTTAATTTCATTCTTCTATATTGGACACACATCAAATTACCCGACTTTGAGATATAATACATACATAGTTATTCATTGACATTCACACATTTAAGAATCAGGCAGAAATCTAATGAGAATATAGCATAAAAGAATACAAGTGTATTGATTTATGGTATATCCTATTGTATACACAGTATACATCATAGTAAAATAAATGCAGATGGTTTTAGTCAGTAACAAGGCAACACAAAATTTTTCTCTAGAAAAAATAAAACATTTTACTATCATAATCTCATGTGAGTTAACAAGGTTTTAATAAATTCAGGATGACAGATAAATGGTGTTTACTTCCTTTAAAGTTTTCCCTAAAAAAGTTACTGTCATTACCATTATCTTTTTTTTAACTCTCTCACTTTCCAGTCAAAATAGGAGCATCTACCAAAACGGTTTTATGCAATATCTATAAATTTATCCAGTTAATTTTATTTTAAAAAATCAAACTAGTAACATAAATTGGGAACTTGAAAGGTACTATTTTCTCCTCTTCATTTGGTTTTTGGCTGCACTAAAATGAAGTCCAAATGTCATTGTAACCACAAAATTGGAAACAGGGGACGTTGATGTAGAAAAATAAGATATAGCTGTAAGTATTAAATTATATACCACCTATAATTTAAACATGCATATTAAAGATGAAAAGCATTGTGAGACTAGTTATAAATTCTGGAAGACACAGTGGTAATTCAGACACAGCCTCATTCTCTACAATACAAAAAAAAAAAAATGGGTTGTAGAGATTACATATCCTCCCTTTATTGAGAACCAAATTTATTTACAAGAATGATCAATATCACCAACAACAAAAATAGAGAAATAGTGCTTTTATCAGATAGGAGAGAAAATTAAATTATGATAACATTAGAATCCTGTGCATACTGACACACTTGGGAGGCAGAAGCAGGTGGTTCTCTATGAGCTAGAGGACATCCTGACTTACATAGTGAGCTCTAAATCAGCTGGGGTTTGATAGTGAAATATTCTGACAAAAAAGTAGCTAGAATATTTTTGGTGTTTACATGTATTTATACACATATGTAAATGTGCTTATGGTCTTCTTAAAGCCAGAAAATGATGTCTAGAGTCCTATTTAATTAATGATCTTTGTTGAAGTAAGGGTCTCTCATAAAACCAAGAGGCAGCCAAAAAGCCCAAGAACTTCTCCTGTTTCCCACCCCAAGCCTCCAGTGCTAAACTTGTGGGAACATAGAGATGCCAGAATTTTATGTGGATGGTAGATTTTGAAACTTAAATCCTCATGGTTACACAGCACATACTCACTCCTCCATCTCTAGCTTCACTAGAATAATTTTGCACTGAGCATAGAACTCTAGTTTTTCTTTGTCCTTGTGAGAAGTTTGCCACACCTATATCCTGTAAGGAGATGTTCTATAGGAAAAATGAACAGGGATATAGTTTTGAAACTTTTATGCTCTGGAGCACTCTTGATAGATACAAACCTCTATCTGTCAGGGACTCTGTCAAGTTACACTGACGTCAAAACGATGATCATGTGAAAAAAAAAATGAAATTTGAGTCAGTCCTCTTTTGCAGGTACTGGGTCAAAAATTCCTGAATCCATCCTGGATGTTTATTCTTCTTACAAGCATAAGCATATTAAAATTTTGAGTGAAAGTTTTTATGTGACAATTATCACAACAAAAATTTAGGCATAACTACGTAGACATTCCCTAGCAAAATACAAAGAAACTGTGATCTTCACAATAAAAATGTAGTCGATCTGCAGATAAACAGAACTCGGGGCTAGAGCATAGAGGAAAGACCTGTAATGAGCATAAGAATAAATTAATTCTATTGGTGGAGGATACAAAGTACCTCGAGTTTCTTTCATAAGGATAGGTTATTTTTTTTTTATTGGATATTTTATTTATTTGCATTTCAGATGTCATCCCCTTTCCCCATTTCCCCTCCCTAGAAACCCCCATCCCATCCCCCCTCCTCCATTTTGCTTTTATATCATTTTAATTACATGCAAGTATTAAGGTCAGTTCTAGGTTGAGGAACTAGCAATACAATAGATGCACATAATCAAGGAACAAGCAAGACAATAAATACAAATAGTCAAAGAACATGCAAGGCAATAAACAAAGTATAAGGCTGGGTTCTATTCACTGAGAAAGAAAGCTCAGGATTGGAGTCTAAACAAGGTGCGGGATATTGGGGAGATTCACAGGGAGGCTAGCTTCACAAAGGATCATCAGGCTGTTAAACCACATTCACTTTGGCATTTCAGGTGACCAGGCATCATTCATTTCCTTCCCTTGTAGAAAATAGACTGGTGTGATTGATAATTTTCATTTCACTGATGCTTACTCTAAGATTTTTGACAGTTCTTTTTTTCAACATAAAATATAAGATGGTGATTGTAGAAGCTGGCTGGTAATGGGCTGCACACATGCTTTGAAATTGCTATAGATAATTGACACTCAGAATATGTGCAGCCTAACTCAAAACAAAGCACTGACTTCTGAAAGGACCATAGCTGACACAGCATTGCAATATAACGCCTATCGAGATGAGGGAACTGTTTATCAACCTTGTCGTGTTCAGTTCAGGAGGTGAAGAGGTGAGGAATTGGAGCTGCCAACAGTGACAAGTGATAACTTATCTAGTTTTTAATCTCAAGTGTGTATGTGGGGAGCTGCACTGTCAGTAACATGATTTCTCATGTCATTCGTAGAGAGTCGAGATTTTATTCATCACCATGTGGATTCACTTTGACTCAAAATAAGTCAAAGCTTTATGATCAAGCTTTATTTTCTCCTGTCTTGGCCAGTTGATGGGAATATCACAGGTGTCAAGAATATTCAAGCTTCTGAAGACATGAAAACCTACAAAATGTTTGCTTTTGTTTTTAAATATATTTCTGTTACTTTTAAAGATCTTAATATACTTAAATTATTTCCTTCTTCCAAATCTTTCCTCTAAATGTTCCATGTTATGTCCTCTCTCAAGTGTATCATTGCGTTATATCTTTGTCAATATATATATATATATATTCTATATTATTTACTCTGTATCTGTATTCTATGTTCTATAATTTATTCTGTATTCTATTTTTATATTCTATATTCTATATTCCATATTTTATATTACATATTACATATTAAATATTCTTCATTCCATATTCCATATTACACATTATGTGAATATGTGTATGTTCATATATTAATATATATACTGTGTGTTCATATATTAAACTATCATAAATTTCTAAATTTTAACTCCTCATTATAGTTTAATATCTATGAATGTTTTCAGGGCTGGCTATTTGGTTTTCTATAACCAGTTTTTCTATCGTGAGCATGGGAAAAGTGAAAGAATAGCAGTTTGATTTTGCAAAGAACATTAAACACTTTAATTGCCGTTCGTAAACTAATGTAAATGAAAGACATAGTTCGATCTCTCTTTCACATGTTAGCACATCCTAACTTAAGGAACCATTTCTGGAAAACTTTTATTGCAGTTCCAGGGCAGCAAGCTACAACATCTGTAGAAATAAGAAGATGTACAGTGAATGATGTGTAATATAATAAATTAATGTTTCTAAACCTACTAATTTTTCCTGTATTTTTGCCCATAATTCCCATCTTTTTGTAACTTTCATCCAATATTATGTTAATAGAAGTGACTTTGCCTTGGTCATATTGATGCTCATTGTTGACATGGACACCTAATTTCCAATTTGAAATCATAGTTGTGTTGTTAAAAATTAAGATGAAATCCAAGAGAGCATGAGGAGAAGTTTACCAGAGTTTAAGAGGGCTGGCCTATTATTAATCTTGTCATCTGTTATGTTATGAATTGTCTCAGCTGGCTTATGAACAAGAAGTGGAGAAAGCCTTGCTTTGGGCAATGCTGTTTGACAAACAACCCCATGAAAGAGTGGAAGTGGGTTTTGGAGAAAGGGAGAAGATCAGAACCCTGGAATAAGTATGCCCAGACTTTGCCCTGTGTCTGAAGGGGAAAAAAAAAAAAACACAAAAATAAGGAAAGGAAAAGTTGCATGTTACTTAGAATCTCAAAAGAGCATGGACTTTGCTGAAGAAGCCTATATAAGCTGCTGTGGTAAATGCTTTATAACTGTATCACCAACAAAGAAGCTCCTTGGAATGGTCAGTGCATTATCTTCTTGATCTCCTCATGCACTCTTAGCATTTTCACGGAATGACATCTAAAATGCGGTAAACTCCTGACTAAGCTGCATTCTTATTTTATTATTAATTCTTATTTTATTTTTTTAGCTTTATTTCTTTTACTCACTTTAAATCTGGATCGTAGCCCTATTCTCTCCTCTCTTCTCAGTCTCACCCTTAAAAATTACTCCCTCAATTGTGTGTCCTTGGGTATCACCCCACCCTGGGACATCTAGGACTATGCGCATGCTCTCACACTAACGTCCAACTAGGTAGCCCAGGTAGTGGAAAGGATCCAATGGCAGAAAACAGAGACCCAGACAGCCTCTTTTCCACTTGTTAGAGGAACTACATGGACATTAAACAGCACATTTGCTGCATATGTGTGTAGGGGTCTAGGTCCAGCTATTGCAAGCACCCTTGTTGGTTATCCAGGCTCTGTGAGCTCTAATGGTCCCTGGTTTGTTTACTCTGAAGGTCCTCTTGTGATGGATGACCTTGACCCCTTCGACTTCCTCAATTTTACCCACCCTCCCTCACTCTTCCACAAGATGCCCTGCCTCCACCTGATGTTTGGTTGTAGATCTCCTCCGCATTTGCCTCCGTCTGCTGCAGGTTGAAGCCTCTCAGGAGACACTCTAGTTTCTTGTCTGCAAACATAGCAGAGTATAATTAATAGTGACAGGGGTTGGCTCTATCTTATAGGATGAGTGGCAAGTTGGGGCAGTCATTGGTTATTCTCCCAGTATCTGCTTCACCTTTAGCCCTACACATTATGTAGAAAAGAGAGGTCTGTCTGGAGTGACAATGATAAGTTTTTCCAAGAGCAATTTGTAGACTCAGAAGCATATTCATACTAATTTTCTTCTAAGTTCACTTCCTGAATTTTAAAGTCCTTGTTATAATCCTTTCATTCAATTCAATGCTAGAAAGTTTGTAGGTGATTTTTTAATTGTGTCACCTTGTCAGAATTATGAAAGAGACAAGTATCAGCTATGTCTGTGAGTAGTTGAGAAGACCTAAGTTAGCTGTGAGCAGCTGAATAAAACTCAAAAGCAAGATGACTATGAATCTTGACCCCTCTCTACTTCCTGATTGGCCACAACATGACAAGTTACCTCCTTCTCCTTGGATCAAACCATCTGCTCTATGATCTAATCTATCCTGGAAACTGTATGACAGGAGGAACTCCTTCCTTAATCTGCTTCTTTCTGGCATTTCACTAAAGCCTACAGATAAGCACAGGTGCATTGGATGGCAGAGAACATCAGAATTAGGCATAGATATTATTTAAGCTACTAGTGTGAGCAAGATCACTGATTGTCATGAAGAGATGTACGTAAAATACTATGGTTTTAATTTCCTTAAAAGCCATACTGTAAAAACAATATACAATTACAGGTTCTCATTATTTATTTTTTATTGTATGTAAGAGCAAATTCACTTGGGTGAATGCAAAAGTAAGTTTGATAAAGTTTCCATTCATCTGAATTAAATGAGTTCACTGTTATGTGACAGGAACATTAAACCTAGCACAGAAATAAGGAAGTAAAGTGATATTTATTTGATACTCTACAAACAAATGTAGATCCCAAGAAGGAACAATCATGTATTAAATGTAACCTAGAGCCATATTTATTGCTTCACTGCAAAAGGACCTTTCTATTTTAGAAGACTAGCTAGTTCTTCTCATACTGCTTCTCTACCCACTGCCCAATAAGAAAGAGAAAAATCAACCAAAAAAACCCAATAAACTATGAACATCACGTGACAATATAACAGCTACAAATTGAGGATACTGAAATTCCAGTTCATCTCCAATATTAGGATTGCATGAAAACAGAGAAGATTGAGGGGAAAAGAGTCATTGATGAAAATATGTGTTATTCAAAGGGAAGTTCTGCAGTTTTATTCTGCCTGACTTATATTTTTGTTGACAAGAATGCAGAAGGAAGACAAGAAAAAGAAAGAAAATCAAAGAGTTAAGGAGGTAACAGATAGGAGAGAGAAAGTAAAAAGCACAAGGCCTGAATATGGTAAATATGCATGATTAATATTGAAGCAATCTATACAAAACCTAGCACTTGATAGTGAATATATTAATTAAAATGTATATATATACATATATATATATACATAGTATATGCTTATTAAAGAATTTCAGAAATAGATTAAGAGATGTACACACTTCAGTATTGTTATTAGCAAACCTTCATAGCACAAAATTGATTTGGTTGGTCCTGTACCTTTATTTTGTGAACATCTACCTCTCTATCATCCTATTTGCTGCATTCTTCAATCAAGTATTTGCATCAAACTGGCAAGAGCAGATTGATTTTGTGTGTTTATCAAAATAATTATAAAGCTAGATATTGGGACCTATTTAAGGACACTTTCACGTTACCTTAGTTGAAATGAAATCAAATTGTGGACATGATTAAATATGAATTGAGGAGGTTAAAATAAAACTTTGGAATATAACTTAAAAAATCTTCCCATAATTGTATTGTCTATCCTCAATTTTACAGGAATCTATGGTAACCATAATCAAAATATGGTGACATGAAGCAAATTGTGAGAAAATTACAAGCACATGCATTTTTGTTACTCGTCTCTTTGTTGTAATTCATAGAATTAAAATTAGATGATCTCTAAGGACATCACTTATATGGCAATAAGTTGTCTACCATTTTAAATAAGAAAACTTTTCAAAGAATTAATGGTGGTTTCTTATTTTGTAACATGTCATACACTGAAACTGCAATATACAATGAAATACACTACAAATAATCTAAAAATTCCACATGACTTTCAACACTATCTAGATAAATGACCATTTATTTTGATAATGAATAGTGAAGAGTTAAGTTACAACTCATCTTTAATTGAAATTAATTATGTACTTTATATTATACATTAAGTATAATGAATACATAGAAAATCAAGTAGAAATTTTAATAATTATATTAAGATTTATCTATTATTTTGCTTCTAGGTTAATACAGTAGTGTAGTTTAAATTATATTGCGTTTTAAATATTTTTTCAAGTTATGTCTTGTTATCATATGCTGTACATATCATATAATATGTACACATATCACATTCTATTTTATATTAATCTAGGTATTAGCTCCCAATCTTTGTTATTTGAATCTTAGCAGTCTTAAACTACTACTACTACTACTACTACTACGAAGAGAGTGAGAGAGAAAAGGAAGGAAGGAAGGAAGGAAGAAAGGAAGGAAGGAAGGAAGGATAAGGGAAGAAAAGGGTACTTTTTCTCCAGGACAGTTATAATCTGACAGAGTAGATAAATAAATCTTCTAATTTCACTTAAAAAGAAGTTAAAGCTAAAGGCATTGACAGAATGAAATTATATTGTAGTTACTGTAGCACCTGGAGACCAAAGTTGAGGGATAAGTGCTAATTCTCTTAAACCAAATGCATTTGTGTGTGATTCTGGACTTGTCTGGAGCATAGTTCAAAATAAAAGTTGTCATACAGCCTCTTAAAGGCATATTTACCCTTGAGGACACAAAGCCCATGGAGTTTCAGAATCAATGATATTATTTAAGAAAAAAAATGAAGGTATTGGACTTATTTGTCCTAATAAATGAACATTAGCCTTTTTTGACCTTATCAAAGCCATAATATTCCCAGAGTCATATATAAAGTTGATTGTAATAAATTCCCTCCTTTCTAAAAATCAATGGAAAAAAATATCTTCAAATTCAGAAACTAAGGATTGTCAACAAAATTCAGGTGTGGCCATTTTATTCACAGTGTGGGACAAACTATAACTATCATTAAACATGCCAGAACAGTAGAGATGTGCCATACATGCATGTGTATATGTACTTGTGTATATGCATGTGTGAGTGAGAAGGACCAGGAGTTAAACAGATCCCTGAAAGGCAGACTGATTGAGATAGAGGTCATAGATAAATATTAATCTTTCAGTGCTAAGACTATGGCATAGCAACCTTAGAAAAGTATCTGTCCTTCCTTTTCTCCCTCCAGGTGAACTGTTTTCTCCTCCTGTGTTCTTACTTGTCCAAATGGTCTAATAAGCTCAAGGAAAGACCTAGACATGGTTACACAAATCTGTGTGCCTGATAACTTCCCTTAATATGTCAAATTTTACCAAACTGAATTACAAAAGGTAGATCCCACGTCAGCCCAACAAAGTTTCTTAAAGTTTCATATTCTCCAGAAGATTAGAGAATTGGCTCCCAGAGTCCCAGCCTGGTATTTTGGAGTGTCTTTGTGTGTGGTTTCTCACCTATAATGAAAATACTTTTAGTCTGTTGATCCTCTTTTGTATGTAGGCAGTTTTCCCCTGCTGCTATTTGTGGTTTAGCATTTTTTCTTTTTTCATATTTGTTTAGCATTTTTTAAAAAATGCTATCTTTTAAAATTTTAATAATAAGCAAAAATAAACCTGATCCAGATCTCTGGAAAATGATAAGTGTGTATACATGTATTTCTTTGTGTAAAAATATGAATGCATATGTGCTAGCATATCCACGTGTGTGACCATGTATATGGCTACCTGTGAGTATTTATATATCCTGAGTATGCATGTATATGTTTGAGTGAACATGTTTGTCTAAGTGTATGTATATTTGTGAATATATGTGTATGTCCAACTGTTTGAAATGAAAACAAATGAAGAAATAATGCAAATTCTGAAGAAAGAAATGCAATATTTCAGTATAGGTTCATTCATAAACCATCTTTAATCAAGTATAAAATTATGTATAAACTTAATAATTCAATAGACTTCTCTTATGATGGTAATGCCTGGGCTTGTCATCTAACAATTGTCTTAACTATTATTCTTTATTATCATTAATATTAGATTCATGAATCATTAATGCCACTATTTCCTTCCCTTTAAGTTCAATATTCTAAAATAAATATGTCAAAACTTGATTTTTTCATTAAACATTGTAGAATTTTACATTGAAATGTGATTTCTACAGCTTCTCTTTTTCAGTCTGTAGAAAGGGATATTGTTAAACACTCTACTTGAGAAAACATATAAGTACTGTAACTAAGTCTTTAAGATGAATGTATTCTATACATAGAATCCCAAATTTATTTGACAAGATAATTTTGCAATGGACCAAAGTGAGGGAACATACAAGAAAAAGATTTCCTAGAAACACTATAGTAAGTCTTCATATTTTATACAACTCCAGACCAATGCTGCCAATTACCTGTTTTGGTAGTACACAGATAAAAATAAGTTTCAGGAAGACACACTGAACTATTTCCAACATTCTCAAATTCTTATTTTTCTTGCAACATTACAAAATTCACAGCCCTTCAAGTACCTGTCCAATTTAAAAAAATGTGTGTTTCATTTTGATTTTATTAAAGCAAATATTATACACAGCTGTAGAGAAATTTTAATCCAGCACCATAGCTGCTCTAGCAAGGGATAACACTCAAAGACATTTTAGTTCTGTGTGATCCACCTGGAATGCAGATTTGCTTTTAATCCCAGGAGACATTAGCAAGCAAAACTCTGGCTTCAAGTCCAGCCTAAATAGAACAATTTTCAGGTAAAGAAAATAATATGGAAATCAATCTGGAGATTCCTCAGAAAATGGGAAATAGATCTACCTGAAGACCCAGCAATACTACTATTAGGAATATACCCAAAAGATGCCCCACAGTGCTATAGGGAAACGTGTTCCACTATGTTAATAGCTGCCTTATTTGTGATAGCCAGAATCTGGAAACAACCCAGATGTCTCACAACAGAAGAATGGATACAGAAAATGTGGTTCACTTACACAGTGGAATACTACTGAGTTATTAAGAATGAGGACATCCTGAATTTATCAGGCAAGTGGAGAGAACTAGAAAATATCATCCTAAGTGAGGTAACCCAGACCCAAAAGACATGCATGGTATGTACTCACTAATAAATAGATATTAGCCAAAAAAATTATAGAATACCCAAGGCACAGTCCACCGAACCCAAAAAGTTTAACACTAAGTGACAATTAACACAGTGGACTAATGGTCAAGTGAAGAGAACAAGTAACAGTGGAGGCTGAGCCTTCTGTGGGTAATCAATCATACCCCATCACAGGATTTCTAGTGGACAGAAAGATTGGCTGAAACAGCCAGAGGCCATGGTTAGCTGTATACAGTGTTTTAACAACAGTAACTACAACTGGGCAACTGCCTGCATGAGATCTCAGTGATTGTGGGAACATGTGTAAGACTGTCACAAGCTGAAGACAGACAATCCTAGCATAGCATGAAGACAGTCATGAAGTCTCAACATTAATTCAAGAGCAATTGGTGGCTGATTCTGGGAGATGAAAGATAGGTTTTTTGTTGTTTTTTGTTTTGTTTTTGTTTTTGTTTTTTGAGACAGGGTTTCTCTGTGTAGCCCTGGCTGTCCTGGAACTCACTCTGTAGACCAGGCTGGCTCACTCTGTAGACCAGGCTGGCTCACTCTGTAGACCAGGCTGGCGATAGTTTTCTTTTAGGAAGTATCCTTTGCTAAATAGAACACACTCCAATGAATTAGACTTCAATAATTTCACTGGATTTGTTTTTGAAATATAACTAAAGTGAAGAGACAAAGTTCATTCCATATATGGAAGAAGTTGTGGGACAGGATGAATAAAAAATACAATGTACATGATACTTTTAGAGTTACTAGAAATATATTTTTTGAAAAGAAAATAAAAGGCACATAAAATATAATTCTTATCTTTATTTTGTTGAATATTTTCCCATTAAAAAATACATGTAATCAGTTTCACTTGTTCTGCTTAAACATTCAATTTTAGATGCAACAAACTAAAGAAATTAATTATAAATTTTTCAAAATGAACAATATACATTTTTATTGTTGATAAAAATTTAAATTTATTGAACATCTATAATATCCATACTTAAATGGGACACATCTAAATGCTTTGACAATTTCACTCAAATATAGCCAGAATGTTTTGATTAAAAGTTACTTCTTTTAAAACAAAAACCTTTGGTAGAACCTGTTATGTTCTCGTTTGAATCTGTCAGCCCTTTACTTCAATATGTGTTAAATGCACCCTGACTGGACTAGATTAATAATTATGTAAATACATGTGTTCTTTCTATAACCCTGTTGGTCTCATAAAAATAAATGGCTTTGAGAAAAACAGCAACTATTAACCTTACGCTGATAAAGATAAATTTGACAAGTTGAGCTCCTATTGATTTAAAAACATTCCTCTCAGAATCCATCCTGAAGATAGCTTTTAGATATTATTATGGCTCAATAAATAATCAATGTTTGTGAGTCTGTGTGCTAAATTTGTTTGTGACATTCTTTGACATTCCTCTATTAATGGAAATCAAATATATACTTCAGTAGGCTATCGTTCTTAGGGCAATAAGACATGATATTCTCAATGTAACTAAGATATAATTTTGATTGTTGTTGTCTTTTGTAATTTTTATTTACTTGCTTGTATTTAAAGTAGAATACATTTTATAATTTTAGATAAATTTCACATTTTATAAAATATTTGAACACAGCAATATACAAACATTTTTTACTAAAATATTTTATTGTATCACATTTCCCAATTAAATATGCAAACAGTAAAATTTGTTTCATTAGTAAGTTCTTATGTCCTATATAAACTAACTACAATATCAAGAAATAATTCTTTCTGCCAATGGTGCTTAGCTTCAAGTTTGCAATTCAGGTCTTTTTAAGGACCCTACAGGCAAGAGCACCACCCAGACATAAAGCCAAATGATACTAAGGCAGAGTCCAACAGCAGGAAGCTGAATAGAGTGGTTCCCCTTTGTGTTTCTTCATGTACTGATGGGAGAAGTTTTTCCTGTTGGGTGGATTAAAGTCACACTGAACTGAATTATTTCAAAGCATTAGTGTCACAAGAGGAATTTAACACCTTTTGGCTCCCATGGTACATCCTACCATATGCCACTTTCCAACTTGTTAGAAACTGCACACATTCATGTGCTAAAGCTTGTTATCCTTGTCTTTTTCTTTTCAAAAAACATGAGGCAAATTTCATTTGCCTTTACCTTGTCTTTTGTACTATATTTTAAAAACAGAACATGGACTAAGGTAGTAAGCATATAAGTAGACACAAATATATACAAAAAACTATGTTGTTAACATTAGAAGGTACACATATGTTATATATATTTATGTGTTGGTTGGAGAAATAACAATGTGCATTACTATAGTATGATTATATTAGTGGTCATTAATAAATTTAGAATTGCATCCATTACTGTTGTAGCGAATAGAATAAAACTCAGTTGGTTCCTCACAACTCAAAAGCAGTGTGGCCTCCTTGAAGTGGGTTCCATGCTCCAAATAAGCCTCATCTTAACTCTATGCTGCAAGGCTCTTATGGGAATATACCATGTATAATGTATCCTCATGAGACATAAACAGGGCAAAAGTAAAACAGACATTTATGTACAGCATGAAAGTTAGCATTTAGGCTAATCAAATGGACTTAAAGGCACAGAGTGAGTCAAAGAATTAAAGTAAATAAAGATGAGCTTCACTATTTTAAAGTTCCTTAAGACCCATATCAAAATCATTAACTCTCCAATTAGCTCTACGAAATTATCTCACAAGTGTTTTTTTTAATATGCATTCTCTGGATTCTACTTGGTAGAGTAGAATCTGCACAAGATTTTATTATGGTATTATATTTTATTCATTTTCTTTATTGTTTCAGTGAAATAAATATATTAAAAATACCATTCTCCAATGTAAACCTTATGTTTAAAGCATCGGAAGTATTTTGAAATAATATAAATTCAAATGTACAAATGATCTGTATTGTGTGAAAACTGAATAATTTGATCATGTCAGGATTACCTTAGCAATTTTAAATGATAATAAAACCATTCTACGGTATCTGAAGGCAACTGCATCCAGGACTCCCCAGGGATACCAAAATCTATAGATGCTCACATTCTGTGCATAAAATGAAGCAATGTTTTTTTATAACCTCTATAAACCCTGTGGGGTACTTTAAATTGTGTATACGTTACCTGTAATATCTAGTTCAAAGAAAACAGCATGCAAGTAATTGTTAGAAACAACACACAATCTATAGGAACAACAACACAATCTATAGGATCTATACAGCCCATCTGTAACCAATGTTGGTCTGCTAGTGTCCTCAAGGTGTACAGTGATGTAACAGCATTCAGTAGGAAGCTGAATCCACAAAAGCAGACTCTGAGGCAGAAAGGGTCAATTCTACTCTTCTATAAATTGAATTAATATTTGACCTATATCTCTCATGAAGCTATAAGGTTTTTGACATTGAAATAACTCCACATCTTTAATCAGTTTGTTTTGTTTATTTTCTTTAAGAATCAATATTTTACATCTGGGCTTATATACAGATAACTACATGCTAGGAGAATACATATATTACTCAAACTGGCTTTAACTAGACATTTCTAAAGGTTTATAAATGTTCACATAAAAATAAAAATTAATAGAAACTTAAAGTCTGATGAACTTGACTTTTATTTATATTGTTCAACTTTGTAGATTATTTTGTACATTTAATGCCATTTTTATCTTGACAATATTAATGATAACTAAAATAAATCTTTGCTTATTTTATTTGGTTATGCCTGGTATATAACTAGAATAAAATTTCAGAGCATATTTTCTTATATGATCTGATTTTTCATAGTGGTATATTATAAATTTGACAGCAAAATTTCAAAATATTTAAACACATGAGTATTTAATTGGCATCTATCCCTCAGAACAGACATAGGCCTTGGAGGTTTGTTGTTTAAAACACTGTTTTCTTGGTTTCTAAATAACAGATCCTCTTATGAAGGAATAAGTTGTGACAGAGAAACCAGATGGAACTAGGGACTCAGAGTGGTGACTATTGATGCACACAAGAAAAAAATTAAGTCTTTAATGCTATGGTTGTAATTACTTTAAATAAAACTAATGTTAAAAATGATATGAATATGGCAAACACACACATAAAGTAACAGCAACTTATTACCTGTGTAAGATCAAGCTAGCCCAAAATCTCAGGATAGATGCTGCAGATGACCTCCAGTCTATATCCCATACTGGGGAATTCTTGGATTGGAAATGGCATTTCTCAGGAAAGAAAGATCGGTGAGAATGTGGCTTTCCTGCAATCCTATGTATGGTCCCACGGCCATAAACAGAGGCAGCACTAACTACATTGCGTATGTTATCAAAGCAAAACAAAACATAAAATTCAAAGAAAGGCATGCATAGTAGAGATTAGAGGATTAGAGTGGGTAATGGGAGAAAGCTATAATCATATTTTATTATATACATGCAAAGTATATTTAAAAATAAAAAATATTCAAAATCGTCTTTAAATAATAAAATAAATACTTTCAATGACTGTTGCTATTTCTACTTGTCATTTTTAAAGTGTTAAGTAAGTGGATTATTTGTTTTAATTAAGATTTTATTGATGTAAAGGGATACCATAAATAAGGCTAGTTTCATAAAGGAAAAGCAAATTGGGATGGCTTACAGTTCCACAGGTCTAGCCCATTATCGTCATGGTGGGAGGAATTGCAGTATCCAAGCAGACATAGTTCTGGAGAAGAAGCTGAAAGTTCTACATCTTGATCTGCAGGCAGCAGAAGGAAACATGTATCATATGGGGCATAGCTTAAGGATATATAACCTTAAATCATGCTCCAGTGTAATATACTTCCTTCAACAAGCCTACACTTCCTAAGAGTGCCTAACACTCAAATACATGATTTTATGGTGGCTATACTTATTCCATAACATTCTACTCCGTGGCCCCCATTGGTTTATAGTCATCCTATAATCCAAGTTAAAAAGTCTCCATAGTGAAACACAGTCTCAAACATCTTTAAAAGTTCAAAGTTCAAAGCCTCTTCTGGAACTCGTCCAATCTCCGAACTGTAATCTTCTGTTGAATGAAACAGCAGATCACATGTTTTCAACATATGATGAGATAGGATAGGAAGAAAAGGAGCATATTGTGGAAATACTTGACTAAAGCAGGATGGAAAACCACCTGGATAAGCTCCAAGATCTGCATCTCTATATCTGATACCAAAATCCTCCAGATCTCCAGCTTTGTTTCATATTTCTTTCTCTTAAGACTGTATCTACTGACTGTTATCAGCTTTCCTTAGCAGGTATCCCAGGGCTCTGGCAACTCCCATATCTTCAAATCCTTGAGGTCTCCAAGGCAACCCAGGCTTCACCATCAGGTCTTCACACAACTGCCTCTCTAAGCCTGTATGCAGGAACAGCATTGACATACTACTAGTCTCAGAGGCTTTCCTTAGTCTTGGAGGGAAATTCCATAACCCCTTTCTTTGATCTTTCTATCTTCTAAAGCCAGAAAGACATGAACAAAGCTGTTAATTTCTGTTGCTTTCTGGAGCTGGAACATGGCGCCCTCTTTCAATTGCATCTTTACCAGCTTTCTGTTTTCAATTGTTTCCTTCACTACCAAGTTTGGCTTTCCTGGAACTTGCTCTGTAGAGCAAGTTGATTTACATGGCTTTGTCTCTTAAGAACAGAGATTTAAAAAAGTGTGTTTCCCCCAGTCTGGAGTTAAAATATTATTTAATTGTTTGAAAAACTCAAAAAGCTTAGCTGAGTAGAAATTTATTCTGAAGTCACTACTACTTTTATTCCATTTTTTTTATCATAAATCTATTTATGAACCACATATTTTATAATTTCCTTGCTTAGCTTGTACTTTTTTTTATCAAAATGTTCTTTATGAGAGTAAACATTAGTAACCACACAACAGAGTTTAGGCTACTGTGAGATTCCCTTTGCCAATATAATTAAGCTAGATCTCTTCATGTTAGCCTCAGGCAAACACTTAGGACAAGGGGCAAAAAGCAACCATATTCTTCAATAAAGTCTTCTCAGAAATCTCTTGAGCCAGGTCCCCACAGTTCAAATCACTACTGTCTTCTTTGTTTCTACTAGTATGTTCCAATTGTAGCAGTACTTAATGCATTCCACTGATTTCCCAATCCAATCTTCCAAACTGTTCATTCCTTTAAACAAAAATATGGTCAGGCTTATTGTAGCAATACCCTAGTCTGAGTACTCAACTCTGTCTTATGTAGGGATTATTGCTGTGAAGAGACACCATAACCAAGACAACTCTTATACAGGAAAACAGTTAATTGGGGCTGGCGTATAGTTTCAGAGGTTTAGTCCATTATCACCATGCTGTGAAACATCACACCTTCCAGGAAGACATGGTACTGAGAAAGGAGCTTAGAGTTCTACATCTTGATCTGCAAGTCAGCAGGAGAGTGTGTACCACACCGAGCATAACTTAAGAATAAGGTATATGACCTAAAAATCTGCCTCCGTAGTGACATATTCCTCCAATGAGATCAAACCTACTTTAAAAGGGCCATGCCTTTTAATAATGACATTCCTTGAGGCATTCAAACACATGAATCAATAGTGCCATGCTTATTCAAACAATCATTTTATCATGTGTTTCTACTTTATTGGAACAATACCAGCAATATTTTGATTACTGGAAATGCTTAAAAGGCACTAGGTATTAAAACAGTTGTATATATAAAGATGACTCTGGTTTAGCACATTTAGAAACACAACATTTGTTAGGAAGTCAGGATGTTTGCAGTCATGCTGAGTAATATAGGTAGATCTTATTTACAGAAAAGAAAGAAGCGAAGACGGTGAAGGAATTGTACATAAAATGTACAATGAAAATTGTACATTTTCAGTGTTATATAATAGATGTACCTTATAACAATGTTTACCATTATGGGATGCATAAGGGAGATATTACTTTCACGTTTTACACACACACACACACACACACAACCAAGTAATTACATTAAGAAAATATTGCTGTTATTTTACAAAGAAAAAATGTCACTAAAAGCACACAAACTTCTCTCCAATTGCCCATTTTCCTGAAAATGTTTTTACATTCTGCACTAAAATCAATGAATATTCATTTCCACTCAATATTAGAGATTCCTTTCTTAAATTAAAAAATATAAATACTTAATCCAAATTGTTATTCTAGGAAATGTATTTGCCAAATATGAAATAAACACTCCATGTTTGTTACAGTTTAGTAACTATTGCAATGTCCATAAATTAGCATTCTTTAAATTGATGTTTAGAATTGTTTTCATACAATATGAATACATGATCCAGAATATCACAACAGCTGTGATTTATAAACATCCACTGGAAAACAATTTCCCACATGATGATCTTTTTCTAATTAGAAATCATATTAATCTTAAATGTCAAGAATTCAATTAAGAAGCAGAAATATTCAAACGAAGTGTTTTTAACTACCTCTTTATTTCAGGCATTATTGATTTTTCTCATTATCAAATTCTTTAGAAATGTATTCTCTTACCAATATGTCTTCTTGAAGTAGTCTGTGCATGATTGAATAAATGGACTGATAATAATTTAACTTTAGAGTCTCAGTAGCAAACACAGTGGTCTATACAAAATAAATCATAAAGAACTTTTAACAGAAGAATTTTAATTAAGTTTATACTGTAATAGTAGTGACTACAGAGAACCTGTCAAGGAAGTAATTTAATCATTTTTCAAACTACAAAAGATCACTAAAGAATGTTTACACTTAAAAAAAATTAGTACTCCTATACATGTGCATTTGATTATGTATCTATTATAGTATATATATTATAATATATAATATATATATTATAGTAGTCTATGATTTTAGAAAATTTATTTTATGTTTAGTTTTGTAATGGTGTTATCTTTAAGACCATAGTGTAAATGGGTGGTAAGCAGAATAGGATACAAAAATATTATAAGAACAATTTCTCCATAAGAATGTGTTTCATTTGTTATTCACCTTAATGCACTATAATTGTGAAAGTTTTGTAGAAGAAAAATTGTATTTGAAGAACAATTTATAAATGCCTTATGCCTTTATCAAGTATCTTGGCAGTCATCATTTGCCAGTGAGAGTTTACCAGCCAGTTAAAATCAATATGTGTTTGCTGTAAGATATAACACACCTAGTAGTTAAGTATTACTTTGAAATCTCTAGAATCATTAGTTTACAAAACTATTGAGGCAGGGTTTCAATGTTAGTACAGATATTGCTCACCAGAAAAACATGTATCTATTTCACAAGAGAATCTAACAAAACAGTTATGCAGGAAGTATTGATGGGCACATGAGCAAGAATATGTGCTATTAATTTGATGGGTTTATTTACAAAGCAGATTCAACTCATGTCTGAAACAAAATAAGATAAATGTAGAACATTTGTATTTATGTGTAAAATGTTGACAGCTCAATCTTTTAACAGCAAACAGTTATATGGATCTCAGATATTTTTCATGAAGGATACTGATACTGGCATGACTGTGTGGGGATCATAAAGTTTGATATGTATTTGGCATATCATTGACAGAACTGCAATGATCCGTAGAAGCATAATTCTGATTCCAGTGTAGTAAATCATGGCAAAAATTTTATCAGATAAATAGTAACCTTGAATGAACATGCTTAGGTTTTACCTTTTCTAAAGATTCTCTCTCTCTCTCTCTCTCTCTCTCTCTCTCTCTCTCTCTCTCTCTCTCTCTCTCTCTCTCTCTGTGTGTGTGTGTGTGTGTGTGTGTGTGTCTTCATACCATGTTGGATAGAAAAGAAAATAAAAGGTTGTGTTTTGCAACTGAGTCTTCCCTTCTATGTGTAAACTGTTAAAAAGATAAAACTAAATGAGAATATAGGTCTGACTGAGAAGATACTGAATCTTAGTTACTTGTATATTGCTGTGACCAAATAGCATAACTAAAGTAACTTATAAATAAGAAAAAAATTAATGTGGACTTACAGTTTCAGAGGATGACTTAATGACCATTATGGTGGAGAGGATGAGTAGGCAGGTTGGCTCAGAGCAGTAGCAGTAGTTGATCAGAGAATTAAGTAGAAATAAGATGGGCTTTTAAAACTTCATAGCTTAACCCCAGTGATACATCTTCTCCATCAATGCCTCTTAATCCTCCAAAACGTCTCATCAAATGGGACCATTTATTCAAATATATGAGTCTATAGGGATCATTCTAGTTCAAGCAATCATACATAACTCTGTAAGTAATAGAAAGATGCTATAGTTCATAATAAACTTGGAAAATTTTATAAATATTGAACTAAAAATTAAACTGCAGAATTTCATAGAAGAGGAAATTATTCAAATATTTATTTAGTAGGAAATCAAGCGATGAATAGCTCTGAGAATGGAGTTCCCATATTGTCAACACCCACTGCAAGATTAGTCACTACATCACAATAAATAAAAGTTTAGCTTATATCTGAGAAAAGTAAATACCCCATACTTTATTATAAGAAAAATATTACAACTGGTGAAAACTTGAATGAATGTATGATGGTGTGAAGGTAACATAACAAAGGTAAAAAGACTTGAATGATAGAAACAAACAAAAATGGGCTAGAACAGTGGACCAGTTCAAAGGGCACTTGCTGCTCTGAAAGAAATCCAGAGTAGATTCTCAGTGCTCATGTATAGCTGTCTACCCACAACAGTCTGTAACTCTATCTCCATGGATTCTAATATACTCTGAGGGTAACAGCATGAACCTATGTAGCTTCATGGACATGCATGCATATACACACAAATTCATACAAATAAAATTTGAGAATAAGTGTATGAAAATAAAAAAGTCAATGACCTTTTGAGTTTTATGTTTTGTCACATCATATGGAATGAGATAAATAGGGTGGGAGCATCAATAACTTGTAAAAATGACCAATAGCTTTAGTTCCAGAAACCTATTTAAAAATACAAGTCTAAAAAGCTTGAGGCACACAAGTACATGTGGCAGAAGTGTGCTTTACTTAAAGTGTACATAACAACATTTCTGTGAGAAAGAAAGTCACAGTCAACTGCAAGGTATGTGTAGTGAGCAGCAGATGGCCTTCAGATGCCAGATCTTTAAATATTCTACAACATGGAAACTATGGTTATTGCCTTTGCATGTAGCCAGAAACAAGTGATGACCTAGCATGTTGGTAAATTTTTTTTCTCCCCATTGTGAAATTCTTCTATGATTGTGGATGCTCCTGAGTTATTTGTCTACCTTATTAAAACCCACTTTGAACTGCAATTCAGTGATCAGTCATTCTTTTCCCCAATTTATTTGCAGGGTCATCAGATTGTAATGTATTTGGTAAACATATTCTGCTTGTCCTCTTCAATCTTCTGTTTGTCTTTACCATGTATTAGAAGCAATAAAGTCTTCCCTTGTAAATTAATCTTCATGTATACTTTTTAAACAGGAGCTCTTGAGAGTAATAGAAAAATTCAAATGTGATCTCTTAATTTGTTGAGTTAATTTTAATATACTTTAGGTATGCTGTATTCATTGAAGACTGACAATGAGGAACAGTGTTTACATCTGACATAAAAACACCTATGTACAATGATATGATTTCAGAGATAACATATATACATCAAAGTAACAGCATTTCTTACTAAACATGGCATAAGTTTATGCTGTGTCATAATGGTTCTAATAAGATGTCTCATATAGAGCAGAGAGTTTATTTTGTTCAGTAATGTTCAATTGTTCAATATATATGTATATATGCATATATATATTTATATATATGCATATATATATTTATATATGCATATATACATATATATTGAACAATTGATATATAATATATATATTTAGTATATATATATATAATAATGATAAGTTTTACACAATGGAAAGTATATTGATAGGTAGGTAAAATAAAGAATGATGAACAAGCATGGGTGGAAAAAGTTATCCTTTAAGCATAAGATAAACAGTAAGAGAGATGGATGGAAAACCCTTGAGATTTACTTTTCAAATATTTAATTTTGCCATTAAGTGGGCAACCTTTTCTACATTATTAATTATTTCATGCAAAATATTTGTACATTTTGTTTACCTTTCTTTTATAAATTTAATTATTGTATTTGAGGGTTTTGACTGGTATTTGAGGGTTTCATACTTTCACATAATGTATTGTGATCATATGTAGTATATAAATTGTATGTTGATATCTAATATAATTTTACTATTGGAAAATATATAGACATGCATACTGTTTTGGAAAATGAAAGAAACATTTAGTTAATTTTATTAATTTCTCCTTAAATGTTAGATTACACTTAGTATAAACAAAAGTCCTTATAGCATGAGGAATAAAAAAAATCTGAACACAAACTCTTTCAAAGTTCTGCAGTTTAGAACAAGAGGGATAAAGCAAAAAATAAAACAAAACAAATGAGCACACAAAAAGCAAGCAGCACTATTTCTTCAAAACTTTACTCTGAAACAGAACAAATGAAATGAAGCAAAACACAAACAAGGAGTTGGATAATGGGCAGAGGTATTTTGTATAATCCAAATAACAATACAACATTCTATGGATGTGACTGGACACCTGTCATGAGGGCAGGGAGCCTTTTTATTTATTGGAGGCTTGCATTGAATTAGTGTAAAATCAAATTGCCAGTTGGAAAATAAATATTTGAAAACAAAATCAATTTATCCTGAACCAAGAATGAATTTCTAAATAGTTTAGTAAATAAAAGCACAACAACAAATTTAATATAACAATTGAATTTTGTTCATAAGAATACTAGGATAACAAGTTGCTATAAAAAAGGAAAAACAGTTATGAAATTGCCCTTCCTAGTGGAAAAAATACACTCTTGAGTGGCCTGTAGATGTGGCTCAGTGGTATTACAATGTGCACTGGGGGTATCCAAAGCACCTCCACAGAAAACAAAAGCAAAGTTAATGTCTTTCTTTATTGTACATTTTCAGTCTGTTAGAATTATCTTTCAGTGACTGTTTTAAAATGGTCAACGATTTCAAAGTGTACACCAGAATCCAAAAGTAAAAAAGATCCACATAGGAACAGAGAAGTCATAAGAAAAGCTAGGCTACCTGTGAGTCTTCACATAGGATTTAGGTCAATCTAGAATTTGGACTGAACACTTGAACCACAATTTATCTGAATTAGGTCACTCATCCCTCGTGACATCTGTATTTCAGAAATTAACATTCATTGACTCGCCTATCACCGAAGTTTTTTTTCTTTTTTTTTCTTTTTGAGATTAAATATAACTGCATCATTTAACAGTTTGTTCTTTCTTCTCAATCCTCTTTTCTGCCTCTCCTTGCTCTCTTTCAAATTCATGTCTTCATGTCCTCTTATTCCACTAATTCTTGTTACACCCACCCCTCCCCCCCCCACACACACTATTCCTAAATATACAAGTACAACCTCATTTGTCTATTCAGTGTTATTTGTTTGCATCTTTGAGGGCTGACCATTGGGTTCTCTATAAACAATGTGTTCTCTCTTTCCTGAGGAAGACCTATGTTTCCTGCTTTCAGCTCTGCTTACTTGGCTTGAGAGTTATTTGTTTAAGGTTGAAGACCCTGTTTTGTAGTAGTTTCCTCCCAGACTGAAACATTCCACCCTGCAGTGAAGCTCCTTAAGGCAGAAGGTAAACAACTCAAAATAGCTTTAGGAAGTCCTTGAAACTGACCAAGATTCCCTAGGTCCCCTCCTATCTCTCAGAATAAGCAACAAATTCATGCTCAGACAAAGCAAGCTGCCAAAAAGGCCAGGAGACCAATCCAGCTGTCGAAAAGAAACAGAAAACAGCAGTGCTGCCTGGAAGTAATTTAGACCAACTGAGTTGTAAATGATATTCTTCAAACTGTTTAGCTGCTAAGCAATATGCTATAGATTCCCAGATTTCCCTTAACACAAAATATATTTATGTATCAGATCATGAAAGTACAGTGTAAGTATATCTATGGCATTAGTTTCCCCTGGTGTAGAGACATGCATATTATCTTTTAAGGGTTTAAGAAATTATAGATATAAATAAAAGTTAAAAATATGTTTCTGGGTTCCCTGAGGGACAAGCCTGACTGCATAGGGGTTGATGTCAAAAGTATCCCCTCTCCAGGAAAAAGACATCAGGATGGGTATGACCCTCATGCCTCACTGGACAAAGACAGGAGGACTGGAGCCATTACAAGGTCCCCTTTAATTACTGGAGGTCAGGCCTCTATCCCTGCCTTTGCAAGATTAGAATCGCCATGGCCCTTCTATACTTGGAGAAGGGAGGAAATGGCAGGAGCAGCCCTGCTTATACACTGAAGGCTTAAAATCAGCCATAAGTCTAAAATCAGCAATAGGCCTGACATACATGCCTGCTAACACAAAGTCTTGGGTCTCTATGGAAAAACACTGAAACAGATGGCTATAAGCTATTGTAAACAGGCAGCTTTTGTGGAAATTTACCATCCTGAGTAGTCATAGGCCTTGCAAATAGGCAGCCTTGGCGGATAGTGCCAACTTAGATAAGGACAAGTGAATCATAGGCAGAGTCATAGTGACCTGTACCCTGAACCTTTACCCAGCTGATATCCTGTTCTGAAAGATATCTGTACTCCCCCTGAACACCTGTGCTCCTGTGTCATCCCCTTCCCCACATCCTGCATTTTTGTGTTTATAACCCCTGTGTTAAAAAGTAAAAATTATGATTTGATAATAATAAAAAAATAGATTAAAAAGGGAAAAGGAGAAATGATAGATAGATAGGATATAGATATAGATATGTATTCTGAGCAGTAGGTTTAATTTAATTTTTAATTGGCATTCCTTCTCAATGCCATGTAACTTATTTCTCAAAGACATTTGAACTCATAATAGAAAGAGCAGCTAGTACATGAGTGGAATCTAGTCTGCATAGTACAGGCAAACGGGGCTCTGGCATGCCTTGATCTTCTCTCTGATAACTTATCCCTTACTAAAAACTTAGATTACATTAATAAAGCTAGCCACCATAATCAATTCTCTTATTTGATCATGTGTTCCTTCAGAAGCAGACTACAAAATTCTAGGTATCAAAATTTTGAAGTTCAACAATCAGACTTCTTTAGTTCACTTAAGTAAAATGCCCAATTCAAATTAAATACCTCATCCTAACACAGAGTTTCCCATTATACCTTTATAAACCACCTTTTTCCAATGTGTTACACATCCTCTTTATGGAGCAAGTCCTTTGTTCCCCTTTATGACAGACATTCCTGCCCCCTCTCTCTATATCCTTCCCTGTACCAGTCCTTCCCTGTTGGCCCTCTGGGGCCAATGAACGCTTTGTGTGCTGAAAAATTGGGGGTCCTGAGCTTAAACTTTTCTTTTCACTATGTATTGTCCTTTAAAACTGCAGGAATGTGAGACATTTTAGAAACAAAGAAATTACCTGTTCCAAAATCTGTCTTTCCAGATACAATGGAATACAGATACAGTACTTAAGCAAGTAGTACTTTAAAAAGTTATTTACAAGAATTCTACAAAGACTGAGAAAGCTTTAAATTACTCTTATTAAGATTATTAATCATTAATTTTCCTGTTACTAATTTGTTTAAAATTAATTGAAAGTTACGATGTGGTTAAAGATTCTTTTTGAGACTAGAAAATGACACCTCCTATTTTTTTCTTGTCATTTTATCAGTTTTTTTTTAATATCTTAGGAAACCCAATTGATGTTACATTATAAAATAAATTAATGTACTCTATTTTGGCTTATGGATTCCTTATGAAGTCCAGTTTTTAGATCTGGATATTATAGACACAACAAAATAAATATAGGATAATATATGATATCTACTTACTTTTGCTTTTGATGTATGAAAATCTTACATCAAATTTACACTATGTCTTTCAACTCTGCATTTTATAAGTATGTTGAAGTTACTAATGTATGTGTAATCACTTCTCAAAATATGTTTAGTCAGCTTTTCAGAAGGCAGAAATTTTAAGTGAGATCTGTTATTTCTAATTCCTAGAGGAGAGGTGAAACTTCTTGAAAACCAAGGTGAATAAATGTTGCTGCCGCCAGCAGCAACAGTGCTGAACTGGGTTCACCTGTAAGAGAGGCTGAGAATAGGGAAACAGGCGGGAAGAGATGAATCCAAGACAAAATTCTCTGATCAAGGCTCGAAGTTTAATAATTTGCTTTCACATATAAAGGGGAAGCCCCACCCCCTAGAGTCTCTTCTCAGTTCAGCCCAGAGGTTGGGCAAGAAGATAGCAGTCCGGAAGGTGTCAAGGCTAGCTCAGCAGGCAGTCCATTCTTCTTAGCTCAGGTAGCAGGCTCCAAGGCACCAAGGCTGGTAATGCAATGCATCTCCTATGTCCTACTGTTGCTTGGTCTATTGTGGTAAATGACTTTGCAGGCCTGTTCAGGCCTGGGGGAAGGGCACAAATAAATACAGTGAATCACATTGCTTTACAATTTTGACACAGGGAACTTAAGATCTTAATAGGTGTAAGGCCTTGATACTACAGCTAGACTCTTGGGTTTCATCCTTTTTCAACTGCACAACTTTGAATCAGATGATGGACTAATACAATCCCTGGTTTTTATTTGACAATCAATTGATGTTGTCAGTCTATCACCCTAATGTGAAGTTGATGAGTAAGTAACAAAGGTTTTTATATGCCCCTTTCTTCTCATTGAACTTATCAAAAAGTTTTCTATCATTGAGATTGTGCAAATGCTTCCTCTACCCTTAATCTTACTTGTGTTAAATAAGCTCACAATCTTTCTTTATATTTTTATTGAATATCCTACGTTTTATTTTAAAATGGGGATAATGAAAAAATAGCATAATAAAATACATAAATCTAATATACATATATACTTATTAAGTCTTGGAGTAAAACACTCTAATTCTTAATGAATTTATGGCCTTTAAAACTCTGTTTCATAGGTTCTCATTTATCTTCTTTCTTGAATGAACTACATGAGCCAGAATGTAGCTTAAAATAATTGTGCCATGAAAATATTAGACCACATCCTCTTCATTCTTTCCTGCCTTTAGGAAATGCCGTTCTCCTCAGTTAAACTTCCTCTTCAGGAGCACAGTAAAATCTTTACATATTTTTACTGAATCAATCCTACCCCTCTTTTGACATCTCTAATGTATAACCCTTTTGATGTTTAAATCTATTAATAGTGTCTAATCATATATGTTTATATTTCTATGCATATTTACTAATCTTTTTGTTAGTGTTCTGTCTAAACTCCACCTCCCCAGTTACCTGGCAACAGCCAGGTATGCTCCTCCCCACAGTTACCTGGCAACGGCCAGGTAGGCCGATCCACTATAAAAGGGGCTGCTTGCCCCCTCCTCTCTCTGTTATTCTCTTACTCTCTTACTCTCTCTCTTACCCTCTTGCCTCTCTGTCCCCTCCCCCACCTTCCTCTCTCTACACATGGTCATGGCCAGCCTCTATTTCTCTTCTCTCTTATCTCTTCCACCTTCCTTTCCCCACCTTTGCCCTATCCTCTGAATAAATCTCCTCCTCCTTGGAACCGTGTGGTCCGGAGTGGTCTGTTCGGAGCTGCAGTCGGACTTTTTCTTAAAAGAACTAATACTTTTTACATTCTTTTTCACTCCTTATCATTGTGATGAAAGTTACATACAATGCAGACCTACATCTTATAAAACTGTTTGTTTTTTTTTTTTCAAAATAAATTACCTAAGAATTTAATCTTAAAAGTAAATCCTCAGATTTGGTCGGAAAGTGAAAAAAACAAACTCCTTTACCATATAAAAATGGAAATACTTTGTATTTATGTGAAGAAAAATTCTGTTGTTTTGAGGGTGCTAGAAAGAAAGCTCTGTAGTTGACAACACGAGCATCTTTTCCAATATGGACCATTGTTTAAATTTGCAGCATCCATATGTTTCTAATAACCATATATAACTACAATTCCAGGAATATGCTGTTCTCAAGGGTGTTTGCTGACATTGCAAGCATATGCTGAATGGACATACATAAAAGCATAACATCCATCAGTATATATAGTAAAAAGTAAGCATATATATTAATAATTAAATGAGGGTAGTAAAAAATATAATAACCCCATTATTGTTTTTCATGAAAGAATAACATAATCAGGTAGGCTTAGAAAAGTAAAGTCTGAACCATTAAACTTAACATCTGAAACAATGGGAATTATTTTTAAATGTAAAAATGTAAAATTTAATTTAAGGTTTATATATAGAAATATGATGAAATGATAAGACACAGTTTGTCTCCTGCATAAGTTTGACATGTACAGTTGCTCTTCAAAGGTTGGAAGATTCAGGGTGGTGCATCTTGGTGTTTCTTGATGGCTGGATCACAGATTTGCTGGATTTTATTATTCATTAGGTTGTAACTAAGATTAAAAATCTAACAATAGGCTTTAGATGTATGGGAGGATGGGAAGGATATAAGGAGATTGCAAATTGCCTGCTCAAAATAATAATAATTTATCAAAATATCTGATTAATGATCA
Organism: Arvicanthis niloticus; assembly: GCF_011762505.2. Taxonomy (NCBI): domain Eukaryota; kingdom Metazoa; phylum Chordata; class Mammalia; order Rodentia; family Muridae; genus Arvicanthis; species Arvicanthis niloticus. The sequence goes on along the minus strand of NC_047664.1, from coordinate 58,990,429 downwards.
CCTTAGTATGTAATGTAAATTTGCTTATTCTGGAAGCAGAAAATTAGACATAGAAGATGTTATGAGTCAGCTGTTTGGGAGTCTTTGTCTACTTTTCCAGAAATTTTGTAGAAAAGGAGTTCTGATTTTCAATAGCTTTTCTATATCTTGTTTCTAACATGGCACACTAGCTGAGCATACAAGTGGGATGAGGATTACTTGCACTGTCCACTCTTAGGACATGTTCTCATAGTTGTATAATGTGATTGCTCTTGTGGAGTCAAAGGAAGTCAGTGGTCTTCAGAAGTTAGCAGCTGTAGATGTCGCAGCTTCCAGATAGGTATAGGTCTTGATTGGTTTCTGCTCTTGCCATGGTCAGTGTTAAAACTTCAGTACCTGGGTGTATAAAGTCCCTTGGCTCTGAATCTGTAACAGGCATCCTGATGTCTTTTGCTAACTAGTCCTTTCAGTTTCTTTTCTATTTCTGTATAGATTCCAATGCTTCTTTAATACTACACCTTCCCTTCTCATCAAACAGCAAGCCACACTGTCACTGTGTAGCCTGGCAGACTGTTCGGCTGTCACTATGGCTGTTGTTCCTCTGTCTCTGCCTTCATGGCTGTTTTTCCTTTTCTGCTCCTTCTTTTTTTGCAGGTTAGCAACTAGACTTCTATTTATGAGCATTGCTTCATAATTAGAAGGAAAAATCCTCTGGAGAAAATCTTTTTACTGGGACTAATATGCAATACCAGGGAATAGTACTAGGAGCATTTTACCAAACTGACTAATGTTTATTAAATAGCACATGTCACGTGTAAATGACAGTATGGGTTGAACCCAACCATAGCATTGCATCTTTACCACTAGTTACTAGATTTCAGTCACTATCATTAATCTAAGATTTTGCAAGCTAAATTTGAAGAAGAACTTTGAAACATTCCTGGCTGAGATTTCACCTTCAGGAGCTAGTGAAGGTGTTACTTTCCCAAGACAAGTAAGTACAGACTATCAAACTGGTGGTATTGGAGTAAAAGTAATATATCTTGCCTGTTAAGCACACAGTTAGTTGGCTCAAGGCAAAGAGGAAGAGAAAAAAAGTATAAGCTGGCAATTAAGAACTCAGGTTGTCCTATCACACATTGTTCTTATGTACATGAAAATAAATAATGCTTATAATAAGAATGAGAGGCTTGATTATTAAAACTAATTGTGATTTCAAAAGATATATTTCAGTGATATAATAAGAGTGAAGGTGTTCTAGATATGTCAAAAGCATCTTCTTTAAAGTGTCTTAGTTAGTAAACAGAAATATTTGAGATAGGTAGATTTAGGTATTCATGCCCAGGAATGCAAAGCTAATAAGAAGTCAACCTCAGTTTCTGAAATGTTCAGCAGTGAAAAACAAATCACATCAATATCAACATTGGCATAGAACATATTTTATAGTATGTTTGTAGACTTAAAAAAGATCTTAGGTTGCATTTATATTTCAGGACTCTCTCAGGGTGATAATTTTAGCTGAAACTCTTGCCCATTCTCCTATAGGTTATCATGCTTTTTTAGCACTTCTTTATTTGCAATCTCATTTTTAGACCTGAGTAATTCATTGCAACCACTATACAACTAAATATAAACAGAAAAGTCCTCTATGTCTAATAATAGTATATCATCATTATGTTTTAAACTAAGGATATAATATCTTCAAAGATTGCATTATCATGATCACCATCTTAAATTCTCTCACTCAAGACTTTATTATTCATCTTGAATGCCATTCCAAATTTTTCCTAATTTACTATTTTTAAGGACCTGTCCCAGCCCTATCTAATCTAAATTGGTTCAAGCATCCCTTCTAAATGACAAATAGATTCTCCATTATTGTTCTGAGTTGGGAACAGTTAGGGAAAAGCAATCACTGTACAAAGAATAAAAATTGTTGTAAGATCATTAGATTTTAACGAAGAGGCTGGGTAAATGTTCTAACATTATTTTCTTAAGAAAAGACCGAGGGTTCTTTTTTCTTTTTCCTTTTCTCAAGTATGTTACCCATCCTGTTTGCCCAGGCTAGATGGCCAGTTCTCTCCTACATCATGAAGGTATTCAGCAATTTAGTTGAATTCTGACTCCATGCCAAGTTAGCAAGTTACTGTTGCCCTAACAGATAACAGTCCCTCAAGGCTGCTACCACTTCAAAAGGCAGTCACAAAGGGAGGTGAGGAGGCTCATACTTCTGATTGGTTGACTCTCAGAATGCCAAGAAATGTTCTCAGGAAATACAATACTCATTTATTACAAAGGATACATGAATATTTAAATTGCGAAGCTCACATCTGCATGCTGGTGCCACTGCCAATGAGAGCAAGGTCAGGTTCAAAATCAGGTCAATTTTCTCCATCATTCACTATTTATTCTTCCTTAGAGGGAAACGCTCTCATTAAATCTGAAATAAATCAATTTAATCATGCTTATTGACTAATGATTTTCAGGGATCAAGCAGTTTCTGCTACCCATTCCCAAGGAACTGGGGTTTTAAGTACATAGTAACATGAATAACTTTTACATGGGGATCGAAACTCAGGTTACTGGGTTGTCTTGCCAGTCTATAATCTCTTCTTTTCCTTAGAAATAACATATTTTAACATATCCCGTTCTAATCAAATTGAAACATTTTAAAATTAATCATTCCATTTTATTACATCTCAAATAATCTCCCACTTTCAGGTTACCCCTCCACAAACCCCCATTCCACCTCTTCCCTCTTCTGCCTCTCTTTTGCCTCTATGAGGGTACTCCCCCACCCACCCTCTCCTACCCCACTGTTCTGGCATGCCTGGATGCTGAGGAATCAAACCTTCATAGGACCAAGGGCCTCCCCTCCCATTGATATCAGACAAGGTCATCCTCTGCTACATATGAATCTGGAGCCATGGGTCCCTCCAGGTACACACCTTTGTTGGTAGTCTAGTCCCTGGGAGCACTAGCCAACACTGTTCATCCTTTAGGGTTGCAATTACCCTCCACTCCTTCAGTCCTTCCAGGTTTACTTATTCTTCATAAGTCCTTACAGGTTTATATATTCTTCAATTTAAATTTTATAAAACTTTAAACTTTCTACCTTTCCCTATGTCTGACATGACTCTAAAATATTTGACATTTGTATATAATAGATAAATACATATTTCTAGGTCTTAATGAAAAAAGAAAGCTGGCAGAAATAATATAGAAGGAAGAATTTATTTTGATCCTAATTTTAGTCCCTAATGATATAACTGGCAGAGGGGTATTTATTAGATCCAATTTCTAAGGGGTGTTCTCTCTCCACATCCTCGCCAGCATCTACTATCACCTGAGTTTTTGATCTAGGCCATTCTGACTTCTGCAAAGTGGAATCTCAGGGTTGTTTTGATTTGCATTTCCCTGATGACTAAGGATGTTGAACATTTCTTTAGGTGCTTCTCTGCCATTTGAGTTTCCTCAGTTGAGAATTCTTTGTTTAGCTCTGTACCCCATTTTTAATAGGATTACTTGGTTGTCTGGAGTCTAATTTCTTAAGTTGTTTGTATATATTGGATATTATTTCTCTATCCAGTATATGACTGGTAAAGATCTATTCTCAATCTGTTGGTTGCCATTTTGTCCTATTGACAGTGTCCTTTGTCTTACAGAAGTTTTGCAATTTTATGAGGTCCCATTTGTCAATTTTTGATCTTAGAACATAAGCCACTGGTGTTCTGGCCAGGAACTTTTCCCCTGTGCCCAAATATTTGAGGGTCTTCCCCACCTTCTCTACTATTAGTTTCATTGTATCTGGTTTTATGTGAAGGTCCTTTATCCACTTGAACTTGAGCTTTGTACAAGGGGATAAGAATGGATTGATTTGCATTCTTCTACATTCTGACCTCCAGTTGAACCAGCACCATTTGTTGAAAATACTGTCCTTTTTCCACTGGATGGTTTTTATCTCATTTGTCAAAGATGTGACCATAGATGTATAGTTTCACTTCTGTGTCTTCAATTCTATTCCATTGGTCTTCCTGCCTGTCTCTGTACCAATACAATGCAGGTGTTTTTCTTTTTTTTTTTTCTTTTTTCTTTTTTATCTTATCACTATTACTCTGTAGTACAGCTTGAGGTCAGGGATTGTGGTTCCCCAAGAAGTTCTTTTATTTTGAGAATAGTTCATGCTAACCTGTAGGCCACTCTGACAAAATTGTTCAATTTGATTCTACTCCTTAATATTGATTATATAATTTACAACTCTGAATTCAAGGATCTATTGAACATTATTGTTTTCTTCCTTGCTGGGTAATTTAAAAAATACAAATTAAAAAAAAAAAAAACAGAAACAAAATAAATTACAAAAACATGATCAAATATGTATAACTTTCCTCTAAACAGAAGAAACAAACACATATGCAATTCATTTGTATTAGGCATAGACAATCATGCTTAATTTTATATGTCAATTTTACTATATTTAAGAATTCCCCAACATACTTTATTTCTGAGTCTGTTTGTTTATTTTTTGAGGATATTTTCCTATAAACTTAGCATCTTCTCAAGTTATACAAGATGACCAGATATTCAAGATAAGAAGAGACTACAAGAGTAGAAAGTCAAGGGAGGGTCATATGATTTAACTTGTTTTCATAGGTTTGCTTTGATTAATTTGAGAAAGTCACATCTTCCTATCCTCTCACTTTTTTAACTTCTAATTCTCCACCTTTAGATTACGAATTAGACTTTTGTTACTCCAGTTTCCTGTGCCTTTAAATTTGGACTAGAATCATACTCCTTTTATGTCTCTTACAAGACATAGCCATGAAAAGCAATATTCATATTAAATCACATTCTTTTTCCTGAGAACTCTTAGTAATGCAGAAACATTACAATGAGATTGTCCAAAATAATTTCCTATGACAAGTGCAAGGCATTTAAACAAATATAAAACAAAACAGCAGAATTATCCTCTTGTTTGGATTGAAATTGAAGATTATTTGTTTAAGATTTTAAGATTCTTTAGTCATAGAAACAATTACATATTGAATTTGAATATATGCACAAAAGACCTTCAGACAGTACAAATAACTGCAAAAATGTATTTTAAATGTAGACTATTTTTTTTAGTATTACAAAATAATGAATTTTCTCAAGCACATAAGAGACCATAAGGTTAGTTTGTAGTCTATTAAATGCTTTGTCTTTTCAAATAAATTATTCAATAAAAATAAATTTCAAATAAAATATTTATACTGTATTGTACAGATACGATTTTTAAAATAGAAATTGACTTCTACAGAGTTTTATGTAGCAAAGAGAGTTTTTTCATGCTACAAAAATTCATATTACAAATATGAGAAAATATGTTATATACTTTTAAAAGGTTTTGTTGAATAGCAGAAAAATAATTATTCCATTTGTATATAATTCATCAGTCAGAAGAAACAAACTTTACCTGTCTGCAAGTGAAGAATGACAGTGATGGAAAAGTTGGTAACATTAAAGCAAAAATTAACCTAGTGAGTAAAAGCTGGGGTTAATGAAGAGATTCCAACGAAGGTCATGGTCCTCTCAGTGATTCCCTTTATTGGGATCATAATGTTTCATTTCCAAATACATATTTCTTCCTATTCATAAAATAAAATGAGAGAAGTAAACTGGTGGTTTCTATCAGTGAAAGTTATAGGAAGTTATTTCATATGCTTATGTGATATTTTCATCTTATTGTTTGTCCACCTGTCTCTTTGAGAATCCTCGGATTGAGTTTCATTCATTTGCTTCTTTTCTCAGTGTATGGAACCAAATTGACTGGCAATGGCTACAGTTTACCAAATCTAGAATGAAGAGAGTTTCAGTGAACACTGTAAACTGTCTCATTGGATAAAACCAACATAATTTTCAGCTTATATTTAATGGTTGGTTATGAAGTAAAATCATCTCAGGTTTTGTTGTATCTTATAGTACACTGGCAGTCTAAGTGTGGTTGTGGTGTCAACTCATTGTAAACAATTCAGAGATACCTGTAGGACAGGTTATTTTTCCATGATGCTGTGTGTGGATTCTATTGTGTGTATTCATATGCCCAAACAAGAAAGGATTAATAATGAATATTTGGAGACAAAAAAATAAACCCAATATTTATTTGTTACTAACTATGCTTTCAGAATTTCTAAAATAAGTGCTATTTATTAAAAAAAAAATGATTTAGTTCTCTCCCTTTCCACCTCCCTCTCCATCTCCCTCTCCTCTCCCTTTCCTTCCCCCACTTCTTTCTCTCTCTGTCATATATACACATCAGAAGGATTTCTTGGTTTTTATACTTGACTTGAAAATGTTGATAAAATAACAGGGCATTCAGAGTTGTGTTAAATTGTCCATTGGATGAATAAGAATTAATAAATAACACCATCATCTCCTGTCTGTATAACCTTTTAAATCTAGTTATGTCTGAGATGCATAACTGAGATGTTTCTTTTGAAATGTAATTCAAGGTAGCCTATCAAAACTAGTAGCTGACAAATGTGTTTTACATGGAAAGTGAAAAAATTGAAGTTTCAAGGACAGAGCAAAGTATTACAGTACAACGCAAATGTAACATTTTCAGAAATAAAACATGCTAAGTACCTCCTGATAATAGTTTTGTAGGATATATGAAATTTATCCTTTTCAAACATGTGCTTTCAAAAAGTATTGCCCTAATACTTCAACTACTCCCACTCAAAGGTTGGTTCTTATGTGTCTACTTTTCTTAAAAGAACCAGAAGGTTTGTGGGTTACATTTCAAGTAGGCAAGAGCAATAGGAAACAGCAAAGAGACTTTTGTTGTTGTCTGTAAATCTGGAAAAGGTGCTTTAAAGATTTCTTAGCATCCTCTGTCTCTCTATCCAGTATTAATCTCCCTTTTACACCTCAAAATATAATCTTTGTCTTTTAAGAGCTAATGTTGCATTTCAAATTTGTATTATATGGTTCAGTACATTCATGCATTGTACAAAAGAAACGTTTAAGAATTTCAACAGAGAACTGATTATTTTCATGAATTTTTTCTATCTCTTTTTCTCAGGCATTTGCTATATGGTAAAAAAAACAAAAATTGGATTAGCTTATATATATATATATATATATATATATATATATATATATATATATATATATCTTACACTCCAGATTTTATTCCCATCCCCATCCACGCTCTGACTGTTCCACATCCCATATCTTCTCCCCATCCCCGTCTCCAGTGAAAGTTTTTCTTTTATTGTAAACAGGGATGAAGAAATTCTAGTCAGAACCCAAACTTCCCTTTCATTGTAGCTTCAAATAAGATTTTTTTTATGACAAAATGGGATTAGATGATATAGAAAATAAGCAGATATTAATGATAGAAGGTAAGAATTAAGCATCATCAGAATGACCCATGGAACATATTTATTAAAGGAAGTCAATCACCCAAATCTATTACTTTTAGCTACCATTTAAAACTTCGAAAAACTTTGCAGAAAAAAAACTTACCATATAAATGTAGAGAATTAAATATTTGACACTGATAAACTCAATACTTAGGTAGATTCAAAATCATTATTAAACAGGAAATCAAATACAAGCAAACAACCACAATTTTAACAATCTTGATTTTGGAATAACAATATATAGTTTTAGGTAAATTAGAGCCAAATATAAAGGTATATACTGTTGGGCAAGATTTCAGTTGCTTATATCAGAAATTCATATTTAGCATTTATGTGTCTAGTTAGCATTTGATAGAATAATTAGAAGTTTACTGTCTCAGTATAGTTACCAAGGAACCATATGTTTTCAAACAATTCTCTAAATAGAGTTCTATACTATTCTATAAATTTCTAGAGTTCTACTCCAGAAATTTCCAGAGTTCTACTCTAGAAATGATTCTTTGTGAGTTAAACTTTGAAAAATTTTAGTTTAAACATTATCAAAAACTCAGTAGTTCCTGTGGTATAGAGAATGAGAATCTAACAACTTGCTTCTTAAAGTCATAGGATTCATGCCTAGGTAGGGTTATTAGATCTTGAATGTGACATTCTGAATATATTTCTAATGATTTTGTTTTCGTTTTTACCAGATATTTTCTTGGCCTTATGTCATGATGTTGTTATATGTGAGTCAGAGTAATTTTTATTAGAAATGCTTTGTAGGGTATTATCATTTTGAGATTATGAACTGGCTAGCAGCAGCTATATTCACATTTATACATAGTAGAAGGAATTAAATAACATTTAAACACCCAAGAAGACACTTTTTCCCAGCAAGCCCAGCAGCCAAGAACTCTGTCCCATTTTTCTGAGCTGTCTTCCCATTCCACATTCCTACCTGTAATAGTGAATCTGTACTCCATAACCCACTGCTGTGCCATATTCTGCAAGGCCTACTCCCACCTGCAACAACCATTCTCCAATTGCCAGCCAGCTGGGCAACCAGCAAACCCAGCAGCCTGGAAAGTCTACTTTTTTCCTTAAGAGATACAAAATAAAAAATAATAACTATTTTGTTTATCTTTCTATAACTCCATGTATCATAATAGTATAAATCAAGATATTGGAATGCTTTAATTAAAATTTAAACATAACAATTATAATATACTTAAATTTCAATTAATTTGAAAGTTCTACATATCTGAAATTCACACTTCACACTTACATATTATCACATATAACTGAAAATAGTATGAAGACTTGGAAAATAGGACAATATATTTTTTATCAAATACCCTGCTTTTAATAAAATTTTGAGGTTTCTAGATAGTGCCATTTTTCTCAGCCCATTTTCTGTTTATTTAGGCATCAAGTTCATTATTTGTGTAATAGATATCATTGTTATTTTTATAGTGGTGAAGGAAAGGCATAAAGTAGAAATGCAAAGTGGAATGTTTTGTGAAAACATAAATTGACATTTTCATGTACTTACTTATTGAACTAATAACAGAATTTCAACATACAAGTAAATTATTTAAACTGACCAGTGTTACTTGTGAGGTTAATTACTCTAATTACTTGTGAGGTTAATGGTACTTTAATCTCATTATTCAGTATCACATTGAGCCTTAACAGAATGTTTTAATAACAATGCCATGTTGATATTGCATATCAGTGCTATGGCATGTGCAGTTACAGATGGAAATGCTTAATGCTACAGATGCAGCCTTAAAAGTCATACTTGACTGCTTTGGTGACACAAACTTATGTCATTACAAAGTCTTTTTTGTACAATAGATAAGTAAATATTTGGTTTTGCTTCGGAAATTATTTTAATCTAGTACTTTATGTGTAATAGGAACCATTACTCCCAATTACCTAAATCAGGTTCTGGACTTGTTTGATTATTTGTTTGTTTGTTTGATTATTTATCAACCAGCAATAAGATATGCAACTGAAATCCTTTGGAATTCCTAAAAAATGTGCACCATTCAAAATACTATTCCACATTCTTAAGCAAAATGTTGCTTGATTATTTTATTTAAAAGAAAATAAGATGAAAGAGAATTAAAATGAATTTATGAATTAAGACATAACTTTATCTTAATTCAAGGGATTGTTCTTCTCTTTTGTGGACCATTTGGAAATAGGATAATTAGAAACCAGGAGTAATGATTTTCCTTGAAAACTTCATAACAGAAAAAGGCTGGAGTTGGAATTTGCTACTTACTTTTGATAGAACACAGGGAGAATTTGTAAAATGTCTGCAACATTTTTTAGAGTTAAATGTTTAATAACATTTTATGAATAAAAGTAAGTTATTTTGTTTTCAATGTAGTTTCTCCATTCTGCAATTTTTGTATAAGGTTGTTAGGTGCGACAGATGTCACAAGTAGTTAGCAGCCTCTGCTAACTGAATACCTCCCCTCTTTGTCAGCCCTTTCTCCTTCCTTATTAACCAAACTGTGTTTGGGTCATATATCATATCTCTGACAATAGAGCCACTTTTATGCTTAATTGGTTAAATAAATGTGTAATTATGGCTCTATGCTAACACACCATAATAAATTCTTATAACCACAGCCTTTGCCTGATGTAGATTAGGATATTATTTGATCTTCTCTAAGTTGTAACAGCACTAAAACCTCACATAGGATTTTGTCAAACCAGTGACATTACTTCCAGGCTATTAACAGTCTTTAAGAAATAATATAACAAATATCAAACTATTTTATTTACAACATTACACTAAGCATTGGCATCATAACTTTTTGAAGAAAATACATCTAATAGAAAGCCTTAAAATGGAAATAGTAACTTGTTACTAACAGAGAGACCAAAAGGTTTGTATATGGTAATTAATAGAATTTATATATAGCTATGGGGTATTTAGAGTAATGATTATATTCTCAGAGTAATTTTGGATCATAGAAAATATGGGCTCATTGAAAAAATTCAAAAACTATCTTGGAGGAAAAGAAAAGATATTAATAGTTGTAAAATCTTTTAACACTTCTTCTTTCTAATTAACACTTCTTTAATGGATGTGAAAAATGATACTTTGACATACAATTTTCAAATAAAAATGTTCTTCATACCTCCCAAAGAGTAAAACAAATGACATATGGCAAAACATTAATATAGTAAAAATTTAAGTGTGTTTTATTTAGTATAATAATCTATTTAAAATGTTAGGTATGGAGTCATCTAGATCTCAGATTTATCACTGAATCTGAGATATGCATTGAACTTAACTAAATGCAATGACATAATGTATTAGTTACTTCATGTTTTTGTGACAAAACACCTTGGGTGGTTCACCATTTCAGTAAAGGTTCAGTTGATCGACTGCTACTGAAACTGGGGAGAGCTCAGGTATTAGAGCAGAAGGATGGGGTGGTGTAGACTTGTCAGCTAGTAGGCAGCTAAGTGAGAGAAAGAAGTAACTAAAGTGGCATGTCCAAAATCAACTTACAAAAGCACACACAATGCTTCACCTCCTCCATCTTGACAAGAACTTCCACAAATGCAGCCACTTATTTTCCATTTATTTTGTTTGTCTCTTTGTTTTTGTGTTTTGTTTTGTTTGTTTTGAATCAAGGAAGAAAACTGTAAGGAGCCAGTCTGAAAATATGATAATGTTTTCAGACTTTTCAGCTTCTTTCACACTATTCAACCCTTTTTAAATTTTTTTTTTATTTTATTTTATTTTTTTTTATTTTTTAGAAGTCATATTGCCTTTGTGGCATTGAAGTAGCCTTAGACAGGACTGGCAGCTATATAGTGTACATAAAGGCATTGCATTACAGTGATCATGGGAGTGTTCACGGAATTTTGTTTATTGCTTGCTTTTTCTTTGACTATTTGTGTTTATTGTCTTGCTTGTTCCTTGAATATTTGCATCTATTGTATTGTTAGACCCTCATCCTAGAACTGACCTTAATACTTGCATGTAATTAAAATGGTATAAAAGCAAAAATGAGGAGGAGGGATAGGATAGGAGGTTTCTAGGGAGGGAAAATGGGGAAAGAGGATGACATCTGAAGTGTAAATAAATAAAATATCCAATAAAAATGCTTTTGTGAAATATTATGAGTTTAACTAATGGTTAATTTTTAGACCATTTCTAGTATGCATTTCCATTGTTGAAGTCATCTCATGATCTAACATACCTTATAGTGTTCTAGCCCTAGCATAAAAGAAGGAAATCCAAAGGAAAAAAAAAAAATCAGGAAAATTTAAACTGTTATGGGGGATTATTTTATACTTGTTTGTATGTGTTTGTGGAGAAAGTGATACAGAGACAAAGAGATACTGCGACAGAGACAGAGGTTTATGAGTCGATGAGTACAGGTGAGATTGTTCAAGATGTAAATATATTGAGGCTCAATTAACTAGCAGAAGTTGATTGTCTCTATCCAACATTCTGACAATCAAACTTGATTCTGACAATCAAACTTGTGGGGTTAGGCTTGATAGCATGTGGCTTTATGAATTGAGCCATCTTTATGGCCCCCAAATTAATGCTTTAAATTTACTACATAAGAACCTCACAACATTTTATAATTTGTGACTCATTATTTATGTTATATTTACTTTATTTCTTGAGAATTAAATGTTTAATTAGGTGGGCTAAACATTTTGCTTGGGCTTTTCCCTTGATATTTTTAATGGATAAAAGGATATATATATTAGAGGCTTATACTTCAGAGTGTATGTCCATGAAGATGAAGGCAGGGTATGGTAGCAGTCAGGAAAGTATGGCACTGTAGAAATATGTGACATTTTCTGTTCAAAGATAACAACCATAAGACAGAAAGATAGAAAACTTGTAATATCATTGGTTTTGAAATCTTAAATTTCACCCCTAGTACACTTCCTCCAATAAGACTACACCTCCTAATCCTTCCCAAATTTTTTTTCACGCACTGGGAACCAATCATTCCAATATAGGAGCTTCTGGTAGGTAGTAATCTCCTTCAAACTAGAACAATCATTCTCAGTACATTGAGGAGGTATGAGTATCTGCAGTAAATGTTGCCCATGCAAGAGAGGTTTCTCTGACTGGAGCTGAGAGCAGCACTAATCAATGGGAATTAATGAAACCAGTGAGAAAGCAGCTCAACTGGAACATTATAAGTTGTCATCAAAATAACGGCAGTAGCTTTCCCATGAGGATATATGACCTCTCCAGCTAAGGCTGTAGGGTCCCAAGTAGAACTGGGTTGTAGTTGCTCAGTATGTAACCTCTATAATTTGCAAAGATATTTGATACTTTTTCCTTGTTTACCTTTGCCCATATGCTTTCTAGAATTACTTCCCGAATCAATTTCTTAAATTTGTATTCTGATACTAAAATTAATTTTGAGGACATCCAAATCACGATAAGGATTTACATAGTCTTTGGTGACTCTCCAGAAGAGAAGGAATTGGAGAGGCTGAGAAAATGAGAAGCCACATGAGGGAGAAAGAAGTTTCCAAGAATGGATAGGACTACAATGCATACATTTCATGGTATGAGGTAGAGGGGTGGAATGTTTTAAACAAACAAACAAACAAACAAACAAACAAACCCAAAAGTCACAGTTCTGGTTCTCAGTTCCTAATTCTTTCAGAATAATTCAAATGGATAATATTGGAAAAGTTACTCAAGCCTTTTCTTACATGAAATGTGTGCACAGTTTCCTGACATGTGTTATTTTTTGTGATTTCTCATCCCACCACCCACACACATACACTCTTCATGCAGGAAGACTCTAGTTTGACCCCCCAGGGTCTTTATGAGTCTGACATTATGAGTAAAATGAAATAATAATGGGTGAGTTTTGCTAATAGAGCATTAGGAAAGTGTTTTACATATAGAAAGATAATAAAAGCTGTCAAAAATTCAATGACATACTTGTTTTATGTTTCTATGGCAATATTTTCCAATTTTTCTGAACAAACTGAGGAAATAAAAAGTAGGTACAGTAAATACAGGAGAAAGTAGGAGTTTCAGATGGCCCTGTACCTGCTGCTCACTGACAGAAAGACTCTAAGGCTCCTAAGACTTGTGTACTCCTCCTCCTCAATGCCTTCTAAACAAAGCTGGCCTTTCAGAGCAAAACTTAACCAATAAAATCGACTTACTACAATAGGTTTTGATCTATAAATTGAGTGAGCCCGTCTATAATTGCCTTTCATAGAGCCATAAAGACGGAGGCAAAACTTTCAAGATAACTAGAAAAAAAGTACTAATGCAGTAAGTGCCACATTTGATGCCCATATTAAAGCTTTTTGCTTAAATGGAAATTGACTATATAAATGTGTTTTCACAGCCTGAACATTTTAACATTTGAGTAGGAACACAGAAAATAAGATTCTGCAGAGTGAGACGTTATGAAATAGAACACTTTCGGTTCAAACACCAAGGATTCTATAAATGGGAATTTAATTACAAGAAGATTATGCCAACAACTTTCATAGCTTTGCGACTGTGGAAAAAAACAATTCCTGCCTAATGTACAGAGAAACTTTAAATTTAAGTACAAATATCCAAATGCAAACATAGATGCTTCAATCTTTATAGAAGATTTACAGTTTACTATCTAATTCAACATTAAGCTCATTCATCATGAAACATTGTCTACTACATCATATTTTCAGGTTTTACTCTCACATTTACTTATTATAAATAACCTTAGGAAATGTGTTTAAGAGGTAGTCTGTGGACTGAATTATCACATTATGCAAATTCACCCTGAAGCTTGAATCTCAGTAGGACTGTTTTAGAGAAACACGCACCTCTCTTTTCTTTGGACCTTGAGAAACCGTCATAATTTTTCTAATTGCACGTTTCTGGCAACCTTGTAACAAGAAAGTCTGTGGATCCTCTATTCTCTTTATTTTTTGTATCTATTTTATTTTTAATCTCTTTTTACATTCCAGATTTATACATCCTCTGACTGTTCTACATCCCAAGCCTCCTCTCCCCCCATCTCCGCAAGGATGTTCCCATCCCCCAACCTCCACCCCACCAGACCTCTTAAGAGTATTATACCTCCAGTGATCAATAATCTGTGATTTTACCATTGAATGTTGTTTATGTTGCCACAAATCTTATGAAGGGAAATGTAATAGCTGAATATGCTGCAATGTTCTACAATGTACCCTTACATTTCTCTCTATTCTTCAAGATACTAAAATATTAAAATTAAATAGCTTAATAATTCTATTTCATGCTTAGTTTTATTGTCAAATTTACTCAACCAATATTCAACTATGAAAAAAAAGAGTTTCAATTGAGGATTGCTCATATTAGTTTTACTAGTGCCATGTCCACAAAAAATTCTCCTGATCAATGATTGATGTGGGCTAGTTCATCTCTCTTTGGGAGGTACCATTCTAGGCAGACCTTATAGACAGGAGTCTGTACCAACGTATCAGAGAGCAGAACAAGGTGAGGGGTGGAAATGAGATTCAGTACACAGTGTTTATGCAAGGTATGTTCTTTGGTCCTCCAAAAAGCTTGGCTTCATGTTCCTTTCATGAACTCTTGTTCTGACTTTTGTCAGTGATGGACAAATACCTGAAACTGGAAGCTAGAATAAATCTTTCCACTCTCCTACATAGCTTATGGCCAGAATGTTTTACCACAAGTAGAAAAAAAAAAAGCAAGAATATCCTACAACATCTTCAAAATATTCACATGATAATCAGTACTATCAGCTTAATGTGGATGCTAGAAATGAGCTAGATTAGTGAGAAAGTTTAGTTACATGCTTAGAGATGTTGAAAAGTTGGTGTCTATGTCATTCAAATTGTTACTATAAAGAAAAAGGAAATTTTTAGTACACCTCCAGTGAGCTTCAACTGATAAGAAGGAAGGTATAATTGTTTGGATTGTAGGAAATGTACACTTGTAACTCATTTATTGAATTATTAATATTTGTTAAAGTTATAAAAAGTGTAAATCTTTCTAGCTACAACATTCCCTTAACTCAAATGTAATTCTGAACACATCCTTCATACCTCATCAGAATAAGATATGAGCAAAAAGAGAATTGAAGTTAAGAGAATTTACTTATTAGTGAAGATTAATGATAAAATTCAACCCTGTACTAATACATGAAAGATGAATTCAATCAACAATTTAGAAGTTGCAACAATTTATACCACATATCTACGTATGATCAATGTTAGCTACATTAAAACATATTTTCCATGTAAACCAAACACCTTGATATTGAAGGAAAATTCTAGATAAAACTATTAGTAGAGATAAGTCAATGTCTCATATTGAGAGAAGTCCTTATTATTAGATAACTTAGCAGGTATGTTCAAGTGGAAAGCAAAATTATCATACAAATATGGCAGATTATTTAAAAATTATGTCAAACTTACTCTCTCTTTGCACTGTAAATGGAGTATCAAACCTGTACAGTATAGCATATATTTACAGTGCAGATTGCTGAATATGTTAATCTCACTATTGAAACATGCTGCTCATTAAAATAAAGATCCCTTTGAAAATAGCATTGCTCACTGAATGTACCATTCAGCAACTCCAGTAGATATTACTAAAACCTTAGTGTTGTTTTTATATCTACCAGCACAACTACCATTCTGCAGCCCATTGATCAGAAGTTGATTTTAATTTAAAATCTTATTATCCTATCTTGTATTTTGATGAAAATACAATAACACTACCCTAAAGCTAAATTCTACGACTAAAGCTGACAATAGCAATGATGCCTATAATGGATCAAGACAATGGGAAATCTGAACTTCCAATAAGCTATACACCATTCAGTAAGACAGTAAAAGATTCATCATTCATTAGAAAGGTATATATACATTAGTTTCAGTTTTGCAGAACTTGATTACCAACCTTACTCATGACATAGTCAAATCTAAGATTTCAGTGTACAAAGCAACTGCATATGTTGTACAAACAGAAAGTGAAGTAGAGTTGGAAACAGCTTCTGCAGATGTATCTGAATTGTTGCCAGTCCATGGTAAAATTTAGTGTAAAAAGAGTGGCT
Source organism: Arvicanthis niloticus (assembly GCF_011762505.2). Lineage (NCBI taxonomy): Eukaryota > Metazoa > Chordata > Mammalia > Rodentia > Muridae > Arvicanthis > Arvicanthis niloticus. The sequence goes on along the minus strand of NC_047664.1, from coordinate 58,973,982 downwards.
TCTTATACATAAGTAGAACAGTGCTATTGGGATTAGCTCTGTTCCTTATGAACACTCTAGAACCTTAAATGACCTCAGAAGGTTTAGAATACCATATAAACTTAATTGATATAGTACTGAACTGCTTTGAATGAATTAAATCCAAAACTACAGATAAAAATGGACTCCATTTTTATATAGAAGAAAGACTTCATGCCTATAGAGCATGAATCTTTCATAAAATAATCTATAAATATGGCAAAATTTATTCTTTTATCACTTTATTTTTCATTCATTCTAACTCTCAGTTTCATTATTCAAAAGTTCTTAGTTGAGGCAAGAAATGCCATGTGCAAAAATATTATGTAGATTGAAGCTTTTTTAGTGATAAAGTATTTTAATTATGGTATATGCTCTTTTAGACATAGTGCTATGGCATTTTTAATGAACATAGTATATACTGATTTTAAATGCTCTAAGAAACCAGACAAACATTGCTAAGCATAATATATTAACATAAAAATATATTAAGCATACATGTAAATATTTTGTAACATAATTAAATTCAGATGAAGTATCAAATGTTAGGGTTTGTGATGCTTATTATTCATTGTCAACATTAATATTAGAGTAATATTAGAGTTGAGAGACATCTAGAAAATTAGTTAAGTATACGTCTGTGTAAGGCTGTTAAGTTCTTTCAAAAGACCATTAGATCATTAAGGCTATAACCTGATCAGTGGTAATCCATTTTAGATAAATTAAAACCTAAATACAATAGTGGGAGGCAGTTTTACCTATGGAAGTTGTAACTTTCCTTCAAGAAGTGCATACAAATGCTGCCATGTATTTCAAAGATACTTGTTGTCCTTAACACCCCTCCTGTTTACTATTTGCTAATTCCTAGTAATCAGAAAAAATAATAGCTTCCTTTTTCATGTTTTTCTATCATAAAATTCTACCTTATCACAAGCACAGAAACAATTTTGCCAGTTAGTCAATCATAGACAGAATCTTCTAACACCATGAGCCAAAATAAATGTGACTTACTCTGTTCTTGTGTGACTTAGGTCCTGGATTCCTGAAAGGGGAAATGGAGAATTAAGAAGAGCACATACATCAATTAAATGGCAGATGCAGGGAACTATAAAAGCTCATATTCTGTGGGATGGGATCTCAGATGGAGAGGGAAGAGCATCTCAGAAGCTCAGCATGTTTATTATGAAATATTTTTATTGCATACAGAGCAACACAGAGGTCAGGGTTATGGTACACATCTAGACAAGGAGGCAGGTTTAGTTAATCTGAGTTGAAACATTATGTGTATGGAAGCAGTCTTCATTCCATGAATAAGCAGGAGAAGAAAGCTGTGATGGATAACTTTTGCACATGTGTCAGCATTCACACTTAGACAAGAGCATTAGTCATGGAACATTTTGCCAACTTAGGGCATTAGTTCTTCAGATGGCCATACCCATATCAAAGAATGCATTCACAAAGGATTGTATTCTCTCACACTTTAAATTATTTCTTTGTCATTATTTGTCACAATGATACAAACAGGATTTGAGGCTGTATACTAAAAAGAAAATGATTTGACCTTACATTTTTCTCCCATTCTACATAATACCCACCAAGACAAAGCCATCTATTAAACAAAGCAAGAAGCCATATAAGAAGAAGCCAGCCATATAAGCCAGGAAAAAAACCAAAACAAAACAATAAAGTTATTCAAAATATATTCAGGCTTCAGAAATGTGAGAATTAAATTACATTTGCTTAAACTAAACAGTTTGTGAACTTGTTGTGGCAGCACAACAGAGTAAAACAGAAGAGTGGAAATAAACAGTGTTTGTATGTTTCACAATGTTCTGTTTATTTATATTTTAGAGTGATGGACTATGAGCCTGTTTTATAATATTGAATAAACTCATTTACTATTATGTAGGGTGTAGTTGTGGTTTTGTATTCCAATGATTAGCAAGAAAGGGGGGGGGAGGGATTATTAAGGTTGCCTTAGTGTAACGACCATCCTGAGAAAGGGGCACACCGGAACAGTGCTGATCCAATCATGACTCAGAGTCAGTAGTGGATACAAGCTTTCAGTTCATGTGCTCTCTTTTTACCCCCAAAATTTCATCATTTGGACTTCTCCTTTTCCTTCTTCCTTCTTTCTTCTTTCTTCTTCATTCTGGCCAGAGACTGAACCCAGTCTTTTATTTACTTTTATTTACAGTCTCTTAGTTACAACATTAAGGGTTTGATGATTGTTACTCATTTCCAGAGATTTACATAAGTTCTGTGAATCACAAATCATTAATCCCAACACTGCTTCTTTTAAACAGAAACTGAACACAAAGCAAAAGCATGTTTCTTAACAATTTTTACACAGCCTGTTTTTCCTGGCTAGCTGGGCACAAATCTTTAGGTCTACCAGTACAGTAGATAGCAGTCTTTAGTAACTATTTTCATGTAAGAACAGAAAGGCGACAGACTGCTAAAGTTAAAATTTCTTACAAAGTTCTAAAATTTATATACGTAAAGCAGCTATCTTTTTCTAATATCTCTCTAGGCATTGTCATCACCAGTCCTTCAAGTACCTAGGAAAACGAAGTACTAGCTTTTTGTGTGCTTGCACATCATCTTTTGTTGTTGTTGTTGTTGTTGGTTTTTTTTTTTTTTTTTTTTGCTTTTTTGTTTTGTTTTGTTTTGTTTTTTGTTTTTTTGAGACATGGTTTCTCTGTGTAGCCCTGGCTGTCCTGGAACTCACTCTGTAGACCAGGCTGGCCTCGAACTCAGAAATCCACCTGCCTCTGCCTCCCAAGTGCTTGTATTCCACGTCTACGAAGAAGAAATTTCTACAAAGGACCATGTAAGCTTTTATGACCGTTTTGTGGTGACTTTGTCCAAACCCTTTCCCATGACCATAAAAGGTCAAACAGAATGTCTGTTCCTCAATACCCCATTGCCTCTTGAGTGTCTCCATACCTCATTCCTGACAACCCCATCTGTTTCATTTATTATAGAGTGATTAGCTATGAGTAATGAGGGAAGTATATTCCCCAGAAGGGACCTTGAAAGTAAAATACATAGATGAGACAGCAGATCAGTTTCTGGGCAACAACAGTTATCAACACTCATGGGAATCGATGGCCTGGTAATGCTCTAGTGGAAAGAAGTGGGTCTCACTTGCCCCGTGAGCAGCCATGCTGGACCCAGCATTTGCTTGTAAATAGCAGCAAGTCTCTAATAAGAGCAGTAAGACTGATGAACATGACTTAGGCTTTTAGTGTCAGGTAACCATGTTTTAAGAAGAAGCAAAACACATGAGAAAAAGAGACTCTAGGTGAGACTTTATTATCCCATTCAGCTCTTATACATATCCTGAAAAATGTAGTTTTTCTATTGGTTCATTTTATTCATAGTCAGTGAGTTTGTTGATGTTTACCCATCATAGACTTTCATCTGTTAAAAAGAAATGCTAAAGTTAACTTACTTTCAGAGTATTTGTATTTCATCAAAATAAATGAAAATCTGTAAGTCAGATGCTTTCAAACAGTGCACAAACTCACTATTAAGTCCTTCTGAGTAGAAACTTCTGAATCTCTGTCCAAATAAATCCAGTATTTAGAGTTGCATATTTCCTTTCACATATAAAACCAAAACTTAAAACAAATCATACCTAGAAAGGAAAAAAAATATCTCTATTGCCATGCATGTGCATTTGAGCAGGATAATTTGCACTTACTTTAGGGAAGCTTGGCATGCAGGTTATAACATTACTTAAGTCATTTTGAGCAAGAAGGATATGTGTGTAGAAACTACACATGCCTATCCTTAGGTAACAAGTAAACTTACTGTGTTAGAAAAACATGAAACAAACAAACAAACAAAAAAACAGGAGAAAATGGAATATTTGAAAAAGATATGCCAACACTCACATGTGCTGAAAAAGTAAGATGGTGGCATAGTTAAAATTCTTACAATATTTAATGTCATATTATAAAGATATTAAAAACATTAATAAAGAAAATGTTATAATACCAACATTTTGCCATTAATTTAACAACAGGTTACAGGTATTATGGAGGTAAAGATCTTTTTTTTTTTTTTTCTGATCACATTTTGTTTATGCTTTGCAGGTGAGCATTCTTTCCTTGAACTGTGTACCAGGTCAAGGGACCATATTTGGGAGAGCATAGAACTTATGTGAAAACCTACTTATTTGATTTGCTATTAGGCACGTTGTGGACTACTTGTTAAACTTGCTTATACCCATTGGCTGCTACTGCTGTCTGTCTTATTCTGAGATGATTTTTTTCCACAAAAAAAGAAAATGTAATAAAAAAGCAAGGAAATATTCTGTGATAGGTTGTTATTCAACTAATTGTTTCACAAATGCTTAGTAAGCCTACAATCAAATATATGTATTCTAATATATATAATATATATTCTAATATATATAGATATATGTATTCATATATATATATATTCTACACAGGAAATGATTCAGTGAACAAAATATATTTATATATTTAATCACTTTAAGGATTATATTTGTTTATTCATTCTAAGCATTGTAATAATGATGCATCTTTGGATTAAAGGATTTATACATGGAAATGAGACATGGAAAATAAACAAAGTCTCAGAACAATATGTATGTATGTGCACTGACTTTCAATATTATGACATATGCTCTTGAAACAGACAATATAAAAATATTATAAAAACTGTAAATCACCTAGTTAATTTTCTAATTATACTTCCCAGAAGTTGAAGCATAAAGAAATAGAATTAAACATCTAGGTCTGAAAGCTAGTCCACATCAGTAATGGGATGAACTCCAGACTGTACTGAGGATGCAGCATTGTATTCTGTTGATAGAGGAGAGCCAACAACAACATTTTCACACATCTATGGATCTATGGTTCCTTGACGAAGGCTGGACAGGGTGCATTTTTGTCTGTTAGAGATTGTGAGATTAAAGTCATGGTTCTAATTCATTAACAAAGTGATGCCTCATTTTTAAACTTCCCTAGAAAGAGCTTGAAAATCACCAATAACAAGAAAACAAAAGCCCTGTAAAAGCTCATGATAGTAAAGTACCTTTCCATAAATAAGTTTTGTCTCTAGGTGGTTTACAAATTCTGTGAATTTGGGGAATACCCACCATGGACTCAGTTAAATTATTAGTATATGGAATTTTACTCACAAAAGGACCCAGAATATGTTAAGTTCCCTTTAAGAATCAATCTTCTGACAAATGACAGCACCAGAAACAGAAGAGTATCACTGGTGCTAATGAGCAGTCCACAAATGATGACGTCGACTTACCCTAAAACAGTGATCGAAGTTCTTTTTTTGCCACTGATATATTTATTCTGCATTTTACACGAACATGGAAATGAGATATGCCTTCATGTATAAGTGTGCCCTCTACAACTGTCAAGTTAATTGCTTTGAACATAAAATGTTTACAACCCATTCTAAATTTGAAGAAAGTAAAAAAAAGATTCTTTGGAATTCTGGGAAATTTAGTTTAAATTATTATTTGTGTAAAATACAAAAGGTTTATAATCTACCTTGTGTTGCATCAACACATGTCTATAGCTGTGAATGTGCTGGAAGTAGATTTAAACTATTAGTTTCTGTGTACATTGACATATTTTGAAATAAGGCCACATATGTAATATATAAAATTATGTTACTATGTATGTTATTTTAATGTTCAAGGTTTTTGGTTGAAGCTTTCTAACCAAATACTTATACCATGTGTGTGTGTTAGTTCAACTGAAGTTTGCCAAGTAATACTCAAACTATTTTCCAAACTCACTATGTTTGGAAATAATACCATAATTAATGTCAAAAATATAGTGAGTAATGTTAAGGAAAAAATTTGCACAAAAGCAAAAATTGGCAATAAGAGCCATTTTGCTGGTCTCGCAAAAAGTTGTAATAAATCATTCTGCACTGGCGTTATTTGCTCATTTTTACCATCAGTAACAAACAATTTTCAACTGCAAAACCTCTCCCAATGAATTACACCTGAGTGCTCATTAGTGTGGTAAAGTCTCCCAATGAAAAACCAGACACGCTGACTTCCAGTGCTGTGAATCGGAGGACCTGAGGGGAAGAAGATGAACGAGGCATCTTCACTTGTGGTCTTATTAAACAAAAGACACAGAACAAGGCAAGAGAGAAGCAGGCATAAACTTTTCTCACTACAGGTTAGAGAGTAATATGAATGATTATAGTCCTGAAAAGAGACAAAAGGAACACAAAACCTCAAATAACATTATATTTAATTGGCCAGAAATATTTTACAAAAGAGAATAGAAATTTCAAACTCACAGTTCTAATAAATGACTTAAAGAACTTTGTGCTGATTATAGGTTTTTTAATGTTCAGAATATATTGACCTCGTGGAAAAAGTTATGAGCAATTTTAGCTTTTCATTTGATGTTAGAAGTTACAAATGTAGTAAACACATTATAGAGAAAAATGCTTTATACTTTGCTTTTCTCACATACATCAAATTCTCCATAATAAAATGTTAAATTTGGTAATTATGTTAAGTAAGCTTATATCTTATAAGCAGATAAATATACTACTTAGAGAATTTTATAAGCATTTGAGAAATGATAGAACTGATGGAGAAACACTGAGCTTTTAGTCACTGGTATTTAAACATAATTAACTGCACAAAAAATGAACCCACATGTACAAAGTAAGAGTTCATGATTAGTTTTATGCTTACACAATTTTCATATGTACACATGTATATAGTGATGCTCACCTATTAGAAAAGCAATTCTATTTGCATTCAAAAGAAAAATGTTATAAAACCAGAGACATTTTTCACAGTTAAATACACACATGAATCATCCCTACATTTATCCTGTCCTCTGCCTATCTCTTCTTGTTCAAAACATTTGACTAGATAATTCAGATTGGTATGGGACTTTTTAGTCCAAGCTGGACTATTCTCATGACCTCAATACTGAGATTACAGATTTAGACCACCATGCCTAGGCGGGAAGTGTTAATTAAATGCCTATATTTCTCAGAGAAAATATTCCACAGACTCCCTGCTGTCCTCACAGAGCCAATCATGTTTTCAAGTCTTACTCTACAAAAATAATATATTTTCATTTCAATTTCCTATTTTAAAAATGCTAACATGGCTTGTATATTTGTCAGTGAAAATTCAACATTATACATAAAAAATAAAAGAATAGAATCAAAAGAAAAATATAGTAAAATCATTCTCTTAAAGAATTGATAAATAGGACCTCATGAAACTGGATAGCTTCTGTAAGGCAAAGGATACAGTCAATAAGACAAATGAGCAACCTACAGTTTGGGAAAAATTCTTCACGAACCACACATCCAATAGAGGGTTAATATACAAAAGATATAAAGAACTCAAGAAGCTAACTGCCAAAAATTCAAACAACCCAATCAAAATTTTGGGTATAGAACTAAACCAAGAATTCAAATGTTCAGAGTCCTTAGTGATAAGAGAAATGCAAATCAAAATGACCCAGAGAACCTTACACCAATCAGAATGGCCAAGATCAAAACCTCAGGTGACAACACACGTTGGTGAGGATGTGGAGAAAGAGGGACACTCCTTCATTGCTGGTGGGATTGAAAAGTGGTACAATCAATCTGGAGGCTCCTCAGAAAATTAAAAATAGATCTATCTACCTGAAGACCCAGCAATAGTACTCTTGGGAATATTCCCAAAATATGCCCCACCATGCCACAGAGGCACATATTCCACTATGTTCATTGGGGCCTTGTTGGTGATAGCCTAAAGCTGGAAAGAACCCAAATATCCCAACTCAGGCGAATGGATACAGAAAATGTGGTTCATTTACACAATGAGATATTACTCAGCTATTAAAAACCAAGACATCCTGAGCTTTGCAGGAAAACAGATGGAACTAAAAAAATATCATCCTGAGTGAAGTAACTCAGAACCAAAAGGACATGCACGGTATGTACTCACTAAAGTGGATATCAGCTTAAAAAAAAAAAAAAGTACAGAACAGCCAAAATACAGTCCACAGAACTCAAAAAGGTCAACAAGGTGAAGGGCCCAAGTAAGGATGCCTCAGTCCCATTTGGGAGGGAGAAGAAAACAATCACAAAGGGGAGGTAGGGAGGGACCTGGGAGGAAAAGTGAATTGGGGCAGAAGCTGATATGGTATTAGGAAAGGAAAAAGGACTGAAGTACTGAGGGCCAGCAGAAAGAATGGAAACAGGTAATCTCTGGATGTAGGAGGTTGGGGGGGGGGGTCCTCCAGAATACAACTGAATCCTGGGAGGTGAGAGACTCTCAGGATTCAAAGGGAGGGACCTTAGATGAATTGCTCTCCAGGAGGGAGATGGAACTGATAGAGCTCACCTCCAGCAGGAAGACAGGGCATCAAATGAGGGAGGGGGATTGCCATCCCATATTCAAAACTCTGACTCATAATTGTTCCTGTTTGTAAGAACTACGGGGATGGAAATGCAGAGGAGCCTGAGGAAAAGAAGATCCAGCAACAGGCCCAAAGTGGGATCCAGTTCAAGGGTAGGTCCCAAGGCCTGACACTATTACTGAGGCTAAGGAGTGCTCTCAAAAAGAGACCTATTATGACTGCCCTCCAAAAGACCCAGCAAGCAGCTGCAAGGGTCAGACGAAGATATTCTCACCCAACTAATGGACAGAAGATGCTGACCCCTGTGGTTGAATTAGGGAAAGGCTGGAAGAAGCTGAGGAGGAGGGCAACCCTTTAGAAGGACCAACAGTCTCAATTAACCTGGACCCCCAAGATCTCTTAAAAACTGGACCATCAACCAGGCAGCATACACCAGCTGATATAAGGCCCTAACACATATACAGCAGAGGACTGATGTGTCTGGGTTTAGTCAGAGAAGATGCACCAAACCCTCCAGAGATTGAATGCCCCAACGAGTTTAGAGGTCTGGTTGGTTGGGGGTGGGGAGTAGGGACATCCTCATGGACACAAGGGGTTGGAGGAGGTATGGAATGTGGAACAGTCAGAGGGTGGAAGGGTGGGGGTTAATCTTGAGTGCAAATAAATAAATAAATAAATAAAAGACAAAATAAAATAAAAAATGTTTGAGAGGCAACAAATCCCAAATCAGTGCTTGATTCTTTCTTAAGGCTCTGAAGCAGAATCTGATTCCCAAAGTCTTTATAGCTCCAGCCAAGTCACTTGCATCAAACAGGAAAGATTGTCTCAACCATGTGTGGGTAGATCATACTTCTTATTCTAGAGCATGAAAAGTTATGACTTTCAGGAGCATTGCTATGACTTTGAGGGTGGACTTGGCTATTTGAGACCTTCTCACAAAAAAAGCAATATTCTCAATTACCTCTACAGAGATACTCTTTTCAAATAAGCTCCTCTCACAGAAAGTAGAACTAAAACATAGAGATATGAAGACTTCAAATACCTCTTAATGATATGATATGTATTGTGTATTGTTTTGTTTGATGATAGGCTTATTTTGATTCAATACTCAGTTTTTCTAGAATTTTCTATTCTTTTTTATTATTGGAAATAGATTTATCTTTCATATACCTCTGAGAGAATAATTATTCATATCATCTCTATAATGGAAACATATAGTTTTACATGGTGACTATGATACATAAATACATGAAAGATACACTCCCTTTGGGCCAGTTTTAATAGATTGTGTCTTAGACATATTAAGGTGAAAATTGATAATAATAAAAACAAAAGTGTCATTTTCATAGGGTACTTGATATTCATTTAATGCTCCCCCAAAATAGTGCAGATTATGAACAGGGCACATGGCAATTGGATCACAATTGTACACAATGAACAGAAACAATTAGGGAGACATTTTAGAATTGAGAGCTAAATTGTAACATTTAGGAGTTAATAGTCTCCTTACACATAAGGACACAGGCACATGTGTACATGAACATTCACATGTGCACACATAGTCAAATAAACAAGATGCAATGAATGTAAGTTACTAAATATAAAGCACATCAATGTTTAATCTCCAGGATAAGAAGTGAAGCAAGGAAATGAGTAAAAATTCACAGTTTCTGCAAAATGGTAGGAAAATGAGGTATAAATGCATTGAGTAAAATGGTGTTCTCTTTGTATGTTTTCTTCTTCTGTTGAATGATGACTAGTTAGTATTTCCAAAGAATGTTATGAAAACACATCCTACCTGATATTAAGGATTGAAGGTAAAAAAATGTGGGAAGTTTCAAATCAGTGATAGACTCACTAAGTTTTGAAAGAAAATGTCCTCAATTCATGAGAAATGTAGTGCTTGTTTCAGCAAAACAAATACTGCTGATGAGACTTTCACTGGGATTCTAGGTAAAGAATTCAGAGTTGAAAGTTCCTTCAAAACTGTGCTCATAAATAGAGTCTCTGTCATTGCTCAAGTCAGTTTTCTTGTTAGTTCCACTAGAACACATAACACACTCTCCCTAATGACTGACTCATTCTTAGAGTCTCACACAAAGGTAATCCTTTTCTGACAGTGTTTTATTTTAGATACTCTGCTATTTTTTCCTTTGACTTTGTTATAAATATGGTAATCAAAACTCAACAGAATGCTGAAGAAATGGTAATACCTAATTTCATTAAAAATGTATTTTAAGTGACTCAGCTAAAATTTTAATTCACTCCTGACATCTTTTAGAATCACAATGTATTTTAAAAATGTTATTTTAATCTATAAAATTAAAAATAAATTAATCCGAAAAAGAGATTGTGAGATGAATGAGGGGCAATAATTTGTGACTGTCCCTGGTCTCTCGCACGTGCAATAAAGTAATTCAAAGAAAACTGAAAAGAAAATAACGAGTTTCACCTGCAAAGAGAACAGTGGCACTTGCTCCATACTTCTTTCTTTCATAATCTACTAAATCTAAGACTCCTTCAATAAAGCCTTTGGGACTTTCCCTCTCTACACTGAGCATTTCTTACATTTTAACTCTTAGTCTTTCAGTTGTGGGGAGAAGGAAAGAGTGTAATTAGTCTATTCCTTTAAGAGAAGTCTAATTTACAGTGGATTCCAGTGAAAGAGAAAAATCATAACAACTCCCACCCTGTCTTTTTCTCTCTCTCTCCTTCTGTCTCTCTCTGTTTCTCTGTCTCTCTGTCTCTGTCTCTGTCTCTGTCTCTGTCTCTGTCTCTGTCTCTGTCTCTCTCTCAAAAAAATGAGAATAAAAGAAAAATAACCTGGGGTAAGATTGTTCTGAGCACTAACTTCATTCTGTTTAAAACATCTTAAAAATGTCAACAAGAGAGCTCTTGTTGAACAGTCTCCATTCTTTAGGGTCTGGCCACTAGAAACTTTGGTATTTGTTTTAGTCTAAATAGAAAACAATACCATGTATAACTTATTTGTTCTGTTTTAAATCAAAGAAATGAAGTCCAAGAAGATGAAAAAATATTGACATATCTGCTTGAAGTCTGGTACTTTTGGTTTCACTGAAAAATCACAATTTTTGTATGCTCTATCATTTAAAGAAGATGCGATAACATTAAAACACACATTTCATGTCACTGTTACTTTGGATCTGCAACATTCCTTTCAAGGGAGATGAGGAAGGCTCACAAGACATGAGAAAGAACATCATAAGCCCAATAAATAAATAATCCCAATAAACCCAATAATTCAGGCAATTAGAATTGGTGAAATTTGAAATTCTTTTTCTTTCTTTCTTTCTTTCTTTCTTTCTTTCTTTCTTTCTTTCTTACTTTCTTTCTTTCCTTCTTCCTTCCTTCCTTCATACTTCCCTCCTTCCCTTCCTCCCTCCATCCCCCTCTCTCTTTCTTTCTTTCTTCCTTCCCTCCCTCCCCCTCTTTCTTTCTTTCTTTTCTTTCTCTCTCTCTCTCTTTCTTTTTTCTTTTTTGTCACTGTTTAAAGAAAGGACTGCTTAAGAAAGAAGCAGTTCTGAAGGCTCATAGTCAAGCATCCAGTATGGATGTGTTTAGTGTGGCTTTCTTTCATATTACAGCCTTCTGAAGTGTCTATGACTTACTATATTACAAAGCTTAGAGAGTCATCTGGAATCATATTTTTATGGCATTAACCTCATTCACAAGGGTTCCACACTTATTCTTTATCCCTAAATGTCCCTACCACTAGCTAATACTGTCTCATTGAGGTTAGAATTTTAGTATGTTAAGAGAAAATATGAATATGTAGATCCTAATAGATGAGTTACAAGTCTAATTGATTCCATTGCTGTCTCAGAAATCTCTTAATCTCCTAACACACTTTTGTTCATATTTTCTTTTCTTTTTTTTTTAAGATTTAGTTTATTATTTATTTATTTGTTTGTTTTTTCAAGACAGGGCTTCTCTGTGTAGCCCTGGCTGTCCTGGCACGCACTCTATAGACCAGACTGGCTTCGAACTCAGAAATTCGCCTGCCTCTGCCTCCCAAGTGCTGGGATTAAAGGCGTGCGCCACCACCGCCCGGCTCATATTTTCTTATAGATAATAATTATGTCTTTTTAAATATAAGTTGGTGAGAGGATTTTATTCAAGTGTTACTATTATTGTTTTATTGCCCTAATATTTTCACATCCTCTTTTTTCAAGAAATTAAACTAAACTGTTTCCTCATTACAAGGGCAAAAGAAAAATTGGACAAGAAATAAGATCCCAGAAAACTCCATATGCTTTTGTTAGTGATCCAGTGCCCAAATCTAAGCACACTCATCCAGTTAATAATCGATGTATATTCTTTCACCAAGGATTAATTGTTGAACAGATTACACAACTGTATTTGGAAATTTCTATTTGTGTTTTAGGTTTTCCCCTTATCTATCTATTTGTAAGTGATGATATAGATATAGATAGATATAGATATAGATATAGATAGAGATAGAGATAGAGATAGAGATAGAGATAGAGATAGAGATAGAGATAGATAGATATAGATATAGATATAGATATAGATATAGATATAGATATAGATATAGATACATGCAGAGCTATAGTAACATGGCTTTAACTGTATGCATAGCCACTGTACATATTGTCTTTCTAAAGACAAAAAAGTTCATAAAAGAATATTTAACATACATATGATAGATCTATTAGAGTACACATGGAAGGACCGATGGCTCCAGCTGCATATGTAGCAGAGGATGGCCTTGTTGTGCATCAATGGAAGGGGGGCCCCTTGGTCCTGTGAAGGCTCAGTGCCCCAGTGTAGGGGAATGTCAGAGCAAGGAGACAGGAGTAGGTGGATGGGTAAGTGAGCATCCTCATAGAAGCAGGGAGAAGCCAGATGGGATGGGGGTTTGTGGAGGGGAAACAGGAAGAGAGATAATATTTGAAATGTAAATAAAGAAACTTAAAAAAATACAGGAGTGCCAAAATGCTTACTTTACTCAAATTTAATTCAAATTTTAAGTATTTTTGATGTTTTCAATTGACATAGTCCCATTTTTTCCTCCAGTGTGTAAAAAATAATAATATAATCAGCCTGGAAGGCCAAAAAAAAAATACTTTGAGTTTGAGAACACATACTCTCAGTTTGCAACATATGATCTTTGACAAAATTCTAGGCCTTAACCTACCTAGTCCTTCAAAGCTGATGTAGAGAAATGTGAGAGGTCATGTGTCTTAGTGGTAAGCTGAAAGTTGAAAGTAAATTTGCTAACAGTTTTGGTTTACTTAAGGGCTTTACTTGGCTTGTGGATAACCACTTGTCACTGTTTCTACACATGGTCTCTTAATCCCTTTAAAATGACACAATCATTGATTCCATTGTGCCCTTATGACTTGATTTAACTCCATAGGTCTTCTTAAGGGCTCTATATCCAGTTGTATTCAATCACATTGAGGTTAGGCGATTAGTCCATAGATAGGAGATTTGATTCCAGAGGCAATACAGGCAGGTTAAAGTTACATAAACTTTATGGATGAATAAAGTTATTTATGTATCCATACCTAAAACATTAAAGAGATAGTGCTTAAACAATAAAAGCAAATTATCTTTTGAGAATCTTAAAGAACACAATAAAATGTTATAATAATGATCCTGGTGAACAATATCTAGGCAATACAAAATGTTCTTAATGAGCAATTTTATTACAGAGTAAAAAAGTGGCTTTTGGGTAATTGATGTGTTAGGTATCTACAAGGACGGGGGGATGAGATAGGGGGTTTCTATGGAGGCAAAATGGGGAAAGAGGATGGCATCTGAAATGTAAATAAATGAAATATCCAAAAAAAAAAAACCCAAAAGAAAAACCAATAACAGAATGGGGCACTAAAGTGTGTGCTATACAGTAAAGGACTTTTGCTTTGGTCTATAGTATAATTCAAAGCTTAACTCATTCCAGCACCTGGAAATATTCAGTGCTATAGAAAATTTATTACAATAGCATATCATTGTTTCCACATTAACATTTATTAGTATCATTTATAAGAAATCCTACTTACATATAATACAAAAATTATTTTGCTAGCAGTTAACTTGCTGCTTTTGCAGTGGAACTGTGTCCAGTCCCCATAGTCCACACTAGGCAGTTCACAAGTGCTCATAAGTGCTTAAAACTCTAGATTCAGGGAACCTAGTGTTTCTGGTATCCAGAAAGACCTGATACCTATATATGTGTGTGTATGTGTATATACACACATACACAAACACACACACATATGTGTGTATACATATATATATATGTGTGTATACATATATATACATATAGAGATATACATACACATATACTGTTTATTTGTAAGACAAACTATATGAAACTCTATATGTATATATATGCACATATACATATATACAAATATACACTCAAACACACACATGTACACATATATTTACACAAACCTAAAGATAATATAAATCTTTAGAAAACAAAAATGATATGTGTACACGTTTTGTGCAATCCAATTATTAACATATAGAAAATAACTCACTTTATATAAATGATAAACAGGCTGAGAACAAATTAGGGAAACAAAACCCTTCACCATAGTCACAAATAATATCAAATATCTTGGTTAACTCTAACCAAACAAGTGAAAGATTTGTATGACAATAACTTTAAATCTCTCAAGAAAGAAATCAAAGAAGATCTCAGAAAGAGTGATCACCCATGCTCACGAATTGGTGAAATTAACATAGTAAAAATGGCTATCCTATCGAAGGCAATCTACAGATTCAATGCAATCCCCATCCAAATCCTAACATAAATCTTTAAAGACATGGAAAGAACAATTATTGAATTAATCTGGAATGGAAAAAAATCAGAATAGAGAAAACAATTCTTAACAATAAAGAACAGCTTGGGAATTCACCATCCCTGACCTTAAGCTATATTATAGAGCAATTGTGATAAAAATTGCATGGTGTTGGTACAGAGACAGACATGTCAATGGAATAGAATTGAAGACCCAGAAATAACCACACATTTTCGGACACTTGATCTTTGACAAAGAAGCCAAAATTATATAATGTAAAAAAGAAAGCATCTCCAATAAATGTTGCTGGTCTGTCAGTCTGTATTTTAAAGATAAAATAAATCCATATTTGTTAACTTAAAGTCTGTCATAGCTACAAAAAAACTGAAATTAAATCTTTTTAATTCTTTTATGGTAACTTTTCATTGTTTCTTTGTGAAGTTCATATTATGGTCCCTAATTTCACTCATCTTCCCATCTTTCCATATGTGCCCTCTCCCCTGTTAACCTTCCCCCAAAGAAAAACAAAAGAAAGAAAGAAAGAAAGAAAGAAAGAAAGAAAGAAAGAAAGAAAGAATTTTCTTGCAGTGATTCATTGGTCTGGGTCCAGGCCTCTGTATTCTGCAACTCCATCATAATGGATTCTTTCTGGGACTCCTTTTGGATATTTTTTGTTTTCCTATGTCCTAGAGATCTTACAGCTTTGGTTCTGAATTAACCATTTCCTTGTTCTATCAGTTTGTAGATCGATAGATTTTGGGATGGCAACTTAAAGCATCTCCACTGATGTTCTCAGGTTCCTCTCACCCATGCTGCCCAGGAATGGGATTGCACCAGCTCTCCCAAGTACTGTAGCTTATGAAAAATGTGTCCAGCTATGCACAGCCTTCAGATATCAACATGACCCAGACCAGGGAAGTCCATATGGCCTTTGGTGATAACAGAGAACCCTCCACACTCCACCCAACTACCTTCTGAGCAAATAGCAGCTACCTTCTAAATAGCAGCTGTAACAAAAATGATTTGAGATTTGATGCTATAGTGAATGAAAACTATTCATATTATGCTTTGTTCTTTAATAATTTAAGGAATATATAGGTTACTAGTGCTGTTATAGCAAATTATCACAAATGAATGGATCAAAAACAAGAGACAATTAACAATTCACAATTTTCTCAATCAGGAGTGCCAGGTTTAGATGTGACCTAATGATGTTTCCTATTTAGCTAAAATTGGCATGCCAGCCAAGTCTTATTCTTTTACGCTGAGGCTGGAGTTTGTGAGTGGGTCTACTTTACGTTTCACTCAGATTCTGGGAACAAATCAGTTTGTCATCATTTAGAAATGAGGTGTTGATTTCCTTGATGGATGTTGGCAATGTCTGATGTCAGTTTCCTGTTTCTTTGCTTGTGGTTGTCTTTGTGGCCAAAGTCATCAGCATAATTGTTTCCTTCTAATATGTCAGATCTCATCTGTTTAACCTCCAGTTCTGCTTCAGCTCACTCATGTCATTTTCTACCACATCTGGATAAATGGTTCTTCTGTTTTTCCTTTACTGCTTTTAATGACTCAAGTAATTGCATTATAGAAAGAAAGATAATTCAGAGTAATGCCTATTTTAAGGTCGATTCCATAGTACTTTAATTTCTTCTGCAAAATCCACACAAATTAATAGCTAGAATATCATCGGATTGGCTAACCAAAGAACAGTAATCTTAAGGATGTTTCATTTATTCCTACCACAATTCACAGCAGTTAAATTATCATAATTATACAAATGATAAGTCTTGATTTGACTAAATTTGTGTCTAGAAATCTTTAAATGGAATAATGAGATATTTTTGCAAAATCTATATCAGTTTCATTTCATGAGGAAGAAAACATAGAACATATAAAATTCTCATGCATATAAAGTCCAAGATTTAACTTTGAAAGACATGAAAGAGAAATGAGTTATTTATATACAATGAAGCAAATATTTTTAAATTAGCCAAATGAATTAAAATTACATTACTCTGAAAATATGGGAGCAATGGTGAGATTTTGGAGATTAGAGAACATTAATTGTTATTCCTAACATCAATTGTTAGGAATAACATAATAGTTCTTTGTTTACATAAATTAATTACCTGTTTTACTTAGACAAAATAAATTATTTTAGAAGATATGTTAAAAATTTTACAATGTTTTTCTTGAGTTAGCTGCTTTTCTCCTTAAAACATAAAGCATAGGCCTCTCTCTAAAGTCAGTAGATAAACTGTTATTTTACTTGTTAGCTGCTTGAATAATAAATGTTGAAATGTAATGGTAAAATAAAAGAATGACAGGTACTAAGTTTATTTATATAATTATATTCTTGTTTCATTTCAGCTTGTCCTTTAGTGTTTCTATATCTCAATTCAGTTTTAAAATTCTGAATTATCTTCTTTCTTTCACTGATCATTTGAATATTTATGAACCTCACTCAAACATCTCTTCGTTTTTTGAGATTTAGTGAAGTGTTTTGTTCAGGTTTTCTTAAAATACTTGAATTCTTTGATACAATACATGACTGTTAATTTAAATAGTTATCTCTGGGGCTTATCAAAGTAGTTCTTATTTGTACCTGCTTCTGTTAGTAACAAACCTACTCTTGTGTTCATTCATACTGTTTTTGCTTTTGTAATTTGACCTGGGCATGTGGATATGTTTCTTTCTTTGTACATATGGTGTGATATTATGCCTTTCCTTAGATAGTGTTAGTGCAGGAGATGTGAAACCTAAGGTAACAAACAAGTTATCTAGATTAGGTATAGATGACTCCCAAACCAGGATCTGCAGTTAGGATAGTAGGGCCAAAATGGTAGTAAGTGGAGGAAGGATGAGAGAGAAAAGGACTCTACCTACATCAGATTTCTGTACAACAAAGCAGATTAGAAGGCCACTGATCTAGATTTGGGTTGAAAGTTTGGAGATGGCCACAAGCAGGGAAAGGGGATGATAATGATAGATGAGAAAGGGAATAAGGAGCTTATCTGGCAAAAAGAAACTTAAAAACAAACAGTTCTTGGGCTTCAGGTCTGGAATGAGGCTTATAGATTTTCAGATGTAAATTCAAAAATCATACCTGCAAATAACAAATCAAATTTAATTCCATTAGGTTTCTAATAAATGGGCTATAATCTAAAAGAGTAGACTGAGTTTGGAAGCATGGAATTAATTATCCAAAGAGGTATATTATTTAAATAATATATATTTTTATAATATATTTGAAGAGATTCTTACTAAGGATTAGAAAAAGGTCTAGTTCTAAAACAAATTATTGTCTTGTATGTTAATGGTCATCTTTAATTAACCATGATGAAAAAGGAAGTTCTCTATTAAAAAAAAAGGCAACCAAACCTTCTGAAATTACTCAGGCAGTGTTAGAGCATTCCTTTAATCCCAGAACTCTAAAGGCAGAAACAGGTGGAACCAAACCTGCTTTTACAGCCAAACTAGTCAACAGAGTGAGTTCCAAGACAACCAGAGATGCAGAGAGAAACAAAGTCTCATAACAACAAAAACAACAAACAAAAGAAGCCAATGCAACCTCACAAATTTCCTTTTTAAGACTGAATATTACATATTAAAGGAAATTATGTCCATAATCTATATCTCAGAAGGGATATATAATTCTAGTTTATTAATTTAGAAGATAGTCTCCTCAATATTAAAATTAATTTTTAGAAACTATTTATTTAAAAAAAATTTCCTGAAATTTGATAGAACCAAATAATTTTAGACATTTAAAAATATTGTTTTTGATAAAATATTTTAAAATATCATTGTATTCATCTATGTGATTTACATGGACTAATTATGTTTTAAAAACTTTTTCACAGTTCTACATACCTTTCTATTTACAGATTAGTTTATCCAACTCATTCTAGAGCCGATTTTTAAAAATGCAATTATTATTTTTAAATTGAAATTTAAATTACAAAAGATGCAAAAATTCTTTAAATTTCTTTAGTAAGTACTTAATACTTATAAATGAGCTATTAGTCATGTTTAGAAAAAACACTGATGCTGTAATTAATTATATTTTTAATAGGAAAAAAAGACATAAATAAAAAGGTAGAGTTCTTTTGTTTTGGGATCTCTGTGATATAAGCACTATAAGAAACTCTGACTAAGCATTAATCATTCCTGGGACAATTAATTTTAATTAAGGCGAGTACAGAATCCCATATTGCTTAAGACATCATCTATTCATTAATGCACACAGTCTGAGTGGAGCAGTTTGGAGCATCTTTGTTGACAGTATTGGTGGATAGCTCTGGAGACACCTGGTTAAATGGTCTCTAATTTTGAATCCTGCTGACTATCAGTGGGGCAGTATCCATGTTTAGCAATCTTGGCATGATGGGCTGTGTGAGAGGAATTGATTATGTCTACTTTTTCTTGAAAATCCATATCATGCACAGTGCATTCTGCTGGAAAGTCGGATGTGCTCATAATACAGAACGTCTAACAAGTTCTTTCTTGGTGGTGTTTTGCAACTGCTTATATTTTACTCTTTTCCAAACAGCCAAATGCAAATGCTTATGCATAAACAAATTCAAATTCACAATAATACCTGGAGAGGAGAAAGAATTAAGAAAATTGTTTATTCTGTACAAATTAAGTATTTATTGACATGTAGTTGCCCTTTATATTTAAAGGCTTAATTCTGTTGTTCCATATATTTATTCAGAAACTTTGTATACCTTGTGAGTTCAGAAGCAATTTAACAATATGTTTCTGTTGGGAACTCTCCTGTTGTGAGGTAACCTTGATTGTTACAGTCAACTAGAAGCTTTCATAGGCTTCCAGTTGGTTAGAGGATCTTTTTCCTGGTGATTCACTCACAGGAATACTAGCAGTTTTCTATACTCAGTTTTCTACTGACTATTGCTAGGGTACCTCTAATCTTTGCTATGCTAGTCTCTGTTGATGACAACTTTAGTAAGCACTCAGCAAGCTAATTACTGTCTCCTACACCAAGTATTTCTAGAGTCTAAGTTTGAAAGTGCAGAGCATTTTCTGAAAATCTTATCATAAGATATAAATATATATACCTTACAAAGATCAAGCTGAAAGCATGCATATTAAGAACTGAGAATTAATGGAGTCTGTCTAGAGGCTGGTTGAAATACTAAAAAAAGAAAAAAATAAGGACTTGTACTTCAACCATAATATCCATGTCTCAGTGATCTGCATATCTCTATTGGCAAATAATACTACACTTAATAAATGAAGAGCATTTTACTAAGGAAATAAATCTGACACTTGAACAAATAGACTCCCATCACATAGAACATAGCATTAAAAAGAAACTGAATACTTTATGATAACAATTTGGCCAAAAGTTAACATATATAAGTGATAATATGCAACAATATATTAGAATTTTAAATAATTGTGACATCTACTTAGTTGTTAATGAAATTTCCTAAGAACCAAGTTCTTAGTTGAACTTGTGTATTTCAACTGTATAGTAACTATAAGGAGAAATGTTTTCTGATTTGTGAATATTAGGTTAAATGTACTTCAAGCACTACTTATAGCTGCTTTTTCATTTATGTCTTCACAGTTTTATGTGGCCTATCTTTCATGCTGCAGTAATTATTGAGAAAAATTCTTCAACTGCCTACAAAAATGTTTTTAAGAACTGAATGTTTTTAAAATGTTATTGGTTATTTTATTTATTCACATTTCAAATGTTATTCCTCTTCCAGATTTGCCCTCTGAAAAAACCCCTATCTGACCCCTTTCCCAATGCTTCTATGAGGGTGCTCTGTCACCCACCTACTCCTACTTTACTTCCCTAGCATTCTTCTACACTGGAGCATCTAGCCTTCACAGGACCAAGGGCCTCCCCTCCCATTGATGACAGATTAAGCCATCCTCTGCTATAAATTCGGCTGGAGTCATGGGTCCCTCCATGTGTATTCTTTGGTTGGTGGTTTATTCCCTGGAAGCTCTGGAATGTCTGGTTGGTTGATACTGTTGTTCTTCCTATGGGGTTGCACAACCCTTCAGCTCCTTCAGTTCTTTTTCTAACTCCTCCATTGGGGACCTGTGGTTAGTCCAATGGTTGGCTGCAAGTATCCACATCTGTATCAGTAAGGCTCTGGCAGAGCCTCTCAGGAGACATCCAAATCAGGCTCCTGTCAGCAAGCACTTCTTAGCATTATCCTTAGTGTCTGATTTTGGTGGCTGCATATGGGATGGATCCCCAGGTAGAGCAGTCTCTGGATGGCCTTAGCCTCAGTCTCTGCAACACTCTGTCCCTTCATTTCTTTAGACAGAAGCAATTCTAGGTTAAAAAATTTGAGTTGAGTAGGTGGCCGCATCCCTCAACTGGGGCCATGCCTAACCTCCAGAAATGGTCTCTACATGTTTTCTCTATCCCTTGTTATGTATTACAGCTAATGTCATCCCCATTGGTTCCTGGGGGTCTCTTGTTTTCCTGGTTTCTGGGACTTTCTGTTGGCTATCCTCAGTTCCCCACCCCCCATTGCTACATACCTCTGTTAGTTTTCTGACCCTTTGTACATTTATCCTGTCTCCTCTCACACCTGATGCTAACCTTTTTTTTCTCTCCCTCTCTTTTTTTCCTCCCAAGACCTTCTACTCCCCATGATCATTTTTTTCCACTTCTCAGTAGCACTAAAGCATCTACACTTTGGTCTTTCTTTCTCTTGAGCTTCATATAGTCTGTAAGTTGTATCATGGGTATTCCAAGCTTTTTTCCTAATATCCACTTATCAGTGACTACCTACCATGTGTGTTTTTTTGTGAGTGGGTTACCTCACTCAGAGTGATATTTTCTAGTTCCATCCATTTGCCTGCGAATTTCATGAAGTCATTGTTTTAATAGCTGAGTGATACTCCATTATGTAAATATACTACATTTTTTGTATTCATTCCTCTGTTGAGGGACATCTGGGTTGTTTCCAGCTTCTAGCTATGATAAATACAGCTGCTGTGGACATAGTGGATCATGTGTCCTTGTTATATGTTGGAACATCTTTAGGGTAGATGTCCAGGAGTGGTATATCTGGCTTGTTATCCTTCTTGAGATTTATGGATTTTGTCCTGGGTATTCTGTAAGTTTTTGTCTAATATCCATTTAATAGTGAGTCCATTCTATGCATGTGCTTTTGGGTCTGAGCTCTCTCACTCAGGATATTTTCTAGTTCCATCCATTTGCCTGCAAAACTCATGATGTCCTCCACCTTAATAGCTGAAGAGTATTCAGTTGTGTAAATGAATTACATTTTCTGTATACAATCTTCCCTTGTGGGACTTCTGGGTTGTTTTCCACTTCTGGCTTTTCAGCTCCTCAGTCTTCATTGTCCCTTCCAATACTTGATCCTGCCTCCCACTTTTTCTCTTCCCCTATTCTCTCCCTTGAAGGTCCCTCCCTCTTTCTGCCTCTGTGAAGAATTGTTTTGGAATTTTCATGGGGATTGTATTAATTTTACTCTGCACTTTGGTAAAATAATATTGAAAAATAATATATTAATAAGTTTTTGCTGTTTGAAAGAAATAGTGCAGGCACTGAGACATTATTTATCAGTCAAACTCTTCTTATGGCCCCAGCTTTTTCAAGGATCGACATTTAAATGGTACATTTCTAAATTCAGTCTAGTGATTTTCAATTAACTCACACTTGCTGAGACCCATTCTGAGCTTCAAAGTCCAGGAGGTTTTAAGCAGAAACTATCTTCTGTTACTCAATTCATGAAGAGTTCCATGGTACTGAGAAGATGCCCACTTCCCACTTGGAATGTAGGGAACTGTGCCACATTACCAAGCCCTTCATCATGTGATCATTGTCTTTTAGTTCAGCTCTATGTCAGATCAGTTTACTATTCAAAACATGTCAGAGGCCCACCAGATTCAGTGAAAGAAAATGGTTTTGTACCTAAAATTTACTGTTTTTCATATTCAAACCCCTGATAAATTTGATATTTAAATTCTCTTTAATTTGTACAATTGTACATTTTTTCTAATTAGTTTGCAAAATGATTAATAATACTATAATTAAGTCAGAAGTCTAGACTTGCTTTGACAACTAATTTAAGGAACTTCATATTATTTTCTGACATTATATATATATATATATATATATATATATATATATATATATATGGTTAATTTTTAATGAGGCAATTCAAAAACTCAAGTAACTTTATCAAAGTAATTCAAATGACAGACTGTAAAAGTAGATTCAAATCCTGAACATATCACACATTCCTAAATCCTGTCTCTTAAACCCAGTAGTATTAAACTTGCCTCAACGTTCATATTGCATTAAAAAAGGCAGAAAAAAAAAAGATTACCTTCAACACAGAGCACAAAGGAACACATAATAAAAATACAACATAAATGTTAACATGAAGGAAAAGTCTGCATTAAAATTAAATCACAATAAAGAGAAAGAAAAAGAAACCAAATATTTCTGTAGTGGAAGTGTTCATATATTATATATATATATTGCCTCATATTCATAAAAGATGTTTTATAAATGAACAGTTTAACTAAGGCTACTTATAAGACTATAATAATAAATATAAACAACCAGTTCTCAAGTGAAAATCCATAAGTGGATACCTAAAAGCTACTAAAAATTTCATAAATAAATGCTGACTAAAATCACTGCAATTTGGATGCAGAAGCAGTGGAATTCAAGGTTAGCTTCAACTTCATACTAAGGAAGAGTTCAGAGTAGGCTGTATGAGATACTGCCTAAAAGCCAAGAAACAAATCAATTAAACAAAGACGTCATAATATTGCTACGCTGTGCACTTTCTCTTTTTGTTTTTTACACAAAATGAAAATAGTTGATAACATATGTAGAGCATTTGTGGACTGTTTAGGATACCTGTTAACACACTGAAAAGCTTTTGTAGCTATCAATGAAAGCGGAGAAAATGTAAGACATTTGAGGAGCAGATGGACTTCCAGCTGGTCAAATAGGAAAATGTTCAGACACCTAAAGACATACAAAACTATCACAATAGTTAAAAATTCATTCAATTGATTATTAAGCAACAATTAATTATGTAAGAATATAGGTATATATGCTAATAGAACTAAATAGTACACATCAAGAGGCAGCGACAGACTTAAAAGAAAAGAAAAATCATACTGTAACTATCATTTGGGTAAAATTTCCTAAATTTCACGATGAAAAACATAACAAAATTAGTCAAATTGTTGGGTTACTGTCATAAAACATTACCCAGTGCTGTGTCCCACCTAATCACTATCCTAGGTGACTTCTGTATTTTTTTGTATGACAGACTAGTGTCTCTTCTTTTAATGTACATGGAATCTGTTCATTTGAAAAGCTCTATATCTTACTATCAATAAATAGTGATTGTGATTTTTCATATAAACTTTTTCTTGTCCTTTTAGTAAATAAGCTGTTAATTATAGAAATAAAAATAATAAGAAATCAATTGTTCAGTTACATCACTGTGAGTGCAAATTTGTGTAAACATCCCATTATCATTAAAATTAATGAGGTGAAAAATCAATCTGTATCACATAAAACAAGTAAAATATTAACACTTTAAATGTATTATATTGCCCATAAGGCAACAAGATAAACTGAAGACCTCAAAAGGTTATGTACAGGAGGCAGAACATGCCTACACAGAAAGAAGAGATGGAGAGAAAAAAAGAAATTTTCTGTAGCTAAAATATTTATAACCATCCATTGCAAACTTAGTGGCTTACAACTTTGAGAGCCTCTAATAAAATTTTCACAGGCTTTGATCAATGCATGGTTTGAGCTACAGTTGGTTTCCCTCTAACATTCCAGGTGCTCTTGAGAAGTCATTCAGTTTGCACATAAGCATGTGGTTTCTTACAGGAAAGCGTCTGTTTCCTTGATGGTATCAGTTGAAAATTTCATCACTTCTTACACATTACCCTATGGTTTGTGCTTCATGGAATTTTCATCTTTTAATGTAACCAGTTTGTGACTTAAATACCAGCTGTAGAACATTTCTGACTTTGCATTTTGCCCTTTTAAAGGAACTACAGGTAATTAATTCTGATCCAAACAGCATCCCTAACTTATCATCAATTGACTTAAAAATATAGTTTATAACTAAGAAATTCTCTAAACTGAAATTAAGTAGACAAAAGTTTATCTTTCCAGTGCCATAGCAAACACAGAAGCCCCAGTCTCTCATATCTCATTCTTTTTTGTAACATTTAAAAATATATTTATTGAAAAATTCATTTAAAAATGTAGCCTACAGTTTTTTCTATCTTCTTTTATTGAAAGTAAATTGTTTTATCCACTGATTTCTATATGGTTTCATCTCCATCAACTGCTCTCAGATTGTTCACACTTCCTCTCCTACCCAAATCCATACCTTTTTTGTTTTTTTTTTTTCTTTCATTTTACTGGATATTTTGTTTACATTTCAAATGTTATCCCCTTTCCCATTTTTCCTCCAGAAACCCCCTATTTCATTTCCTCCCCCTGCTTCTATGAGGGTTCTCTACCACCCACCTACCCACTCCACCTCCCCGTCCTGGCATTCCCTTACATAGGACCAATGACCTCTTCTCCCACTGAAGATAGATAAAGCCATTCTCTGCGACATATGCAGCTGGAGCCATGGGTCCCTCCATTTGTACTCTTTGGTTGGTAGTTTAGTCCCTGGGAGCTCTAGGGTATCTGGTTGACTGATAGTGCTGTTATTCCTGTGGGGTTGCAAATGCCTTCAGCTTCCTCAGTCCTTTCTCTAACTCCTCCAAAGGGGACCCTGTGCTCAGTCCAGTGGTTGGCTGTGAGCATCTCCCTCTGTATGTGTTAGGTTCTGGCAGAGGCTTTCAGAAGACAACTATACCAGGCTCCTGTCAGCAAGCACTTCTTGGCATCTGCAATAGTGTCTGTGTTTGGTGACTGTATATGAGATGGATTGGTGTGGCAGTCTCTGCACAGCCTCTACAAGTCTCACTATTATCCCTACATTCTTTACAGCAGAGGTAAATCAAGGAATGAGTTCTATCTGACTCTCTCAAAATGCAGACAAATCTCCACTTATTTTTAAATATTCATTCTTTTTTTTTTTATCAAACAGCAGACAATTTCAAATATGTCAGGGTAGTTACTAATGAAATTCCTGGGTAGTTGGTAAAATTATAGAAAAGACATCTTTACCTTATTCATTAACTTTGATATTTTGTAATTATAAAAGACTCTATATCAATCCTGTAAAGTTAAATTAATGAATATATTTCACTCTCCTCTAACCATCAATACACACACACACACACACACACACACACACACACACATATATATATATATATATTTGTATATGGTCATATACACATATACCTAAGATATAACTTTGTTAAAGTGCTCTGCATGAGACTAAGATTGTAAGCAGAAAGTGAGGTCGATAAGGCAGCAAAAGTGATGCAGAAACTCTAAAATGTGCTGACTTGCAGATTACAATTATAGCTATGGAATACATTCAAATTTCTACATATCTCCCTGAACAGGCAGGAGTTAGGAGCTTAATTTTAGAACTTGTCACATTCTAATTTACAGAATTGTCACTAAAGTTTTTGAATTATTTGTAAGAGATTCGCTCATGAGGATGTAACTGTCCTCTAGCGGTTATTTTACTAAAGATCTTGTGGATGGAAACCATCACTAGGTAAACAACTTGATATGCTGACAAAAAAGATCTGAAAGTTAGAACTGAGTCAGGCCATCACTAAGAAAATATGAGTTACCACAGGATTCGAATGGATGCTTGCAGAGGAAGCCTTGCTTTTTACTATTAAATGTGGTATTCACTATATTCTGAAATCACAATGTAAAACAATCACATAATTGGTTCTATTCTAATGTTTTCCTACCTATGTATAATGTGATAGGACCTTATTCAGCTATCTTATATTGTTTTCTACTATTTCTGGACTTTTTCTTTTCAACAAATTCCCCTCCCACCTTCATGTCTCTTTCTGTGACCCTATGATTGTCATTAGGTTAGCAGAGGTGAGATGCTGGTGATGACAAAAACAGGGACACTTAAAGAGTAACTAGATTATTGAAGAAATTTCTCTTTTATTCCCATCAAAATTTACCTGCACTTAAAGCTTTCAGGAGGGTAGAGCCTCATGAGCTGATCAGGATGCCACCTCGATAAGATCTAGTGCAGGTCATAATAATTTCTATAAGTATATGAATTAATACAACATGCATGTGGTACAACAAAATCAACAATCTACATCACTATCCCCTTCTTGATGTTTTACATCTATTGTGCATATCTTTCTACCTTAATAGTCCCTGTGTCTAAAAGAACTAGTATCGAATTCCTATGTATGCTTTAACATTTAGCCATGACTTATTTTTCTCAACTTGCCCCATTATGTTTCTCTGTAGTCATCATCATTTATACAATGCATAAAAGATAGTCAATAAATAAATTAAGCCACATCAATTAAATTAAACTTTTCATATGTTTTCTTTTTTAGTACTATTTTATTGAGATTTTAAAACTGAGAGGCTGAAAGAAAGTACAAGTGGAAGAAAGATGTAAAGGAACTTTAAGCCAGGAATGAGGCTACTCTGGCTGGAATACAGAAAGGCCTTTAATCCCAGGACACAGAAGCAAGCAGATCTCAAAGTTTAAGGCCAGCCTGGTACAGAGCAAACCCCAGGAAAACAAGTTTATGTCCAGGCCTGGTGGTCCATGACTTTAACCCCAGCACTCAAAAGTCAGTTCTGTTCAGGCAGTTAAGTTCAGTGTAATCCAGTCAGTTCAATCAGTTTGGTGGAATTAGTCAGTTCAGAGGCAGTACAGAGGAACAGAATTAATTGCCAAACAGTTTGTGGAGTTCAGAGGCAGGTTTTTTTTTTTCCCCTTTTATTGGATATTTTCTTTATTTATATTTCAAATGTTATCCTCTCTCCAGTTCTTCCCTCCAGAAAGCCCTATTCCATCCTCACTCTCCCTGTCTCTACAAGGGTGCTCCCCCACCCACCCACCCTGTCCTGCCTTCCCACCCTGGAATTTCCCTACACTGGGGCATCAAAACCCACAAGACCTAGGGTGGCTTCTCCCACTTATGTTCAACAAGGCCATCCGCTGCCACCTACGTGGCCAGAACCATGGGTCTCTCCATTTGTACTCTTTAGTTGGTGGTTCAATCCCTGCCAGCTCCAGGGGTCTGGCTGGTTGACACTCTTGCTCCCCCAATGGGGCTGGAAACTTCCTCAGCTCCTTCAGTCCCTTTTTAAACTCCTCCATCAGGGACCCAGTGCTCAGTCCAATGGTTGGCTGTGAGCACCCACCTCTGTATTTGTCAGGCTCTGGCAGAACCTCTCAGTAGACAGACATCAGGCTCCGATCAGCAAACACTTCTCTGCTTTTGAAATAGCGTCCAGCTTTGCAGACTGTATATAGGATGGGTCCCCAGGTGGGGCATTCTTTGGATGGCCTTTCCTTCAGTCACTGCTCTACACTATGTCTCAATATTTCCTCTTGTGAGTATTTTGTTCACCCTTCTAAAAAAAACTGAAGCATCTACACTTTGGTCCTCCTTATTCTTGAGCTCCATATGGTCTGTGAATTGTATCTTGGGTATTCCAAGCTTTGGGACTAATATCCACTTATCAGTGAGGGCACATCATGTGTATTCTTTTATGACTGGGTTACCTCACTCCTGATTATATTTTCTAGTTTCATTCATTTGCCTGCGAATTTCATGAAGTCATTGTTTTTAATAGCTAAGTTGTATTCTGTTGTGTAAATGTGCCACATTTTCTGTATCCATTACTCTGTTGAGGGACATCTGGGTTCTTTCCAGCTTCTGGCTATTATAAATAAGGCTGCTATGAACATAGTGGAACACGTATCCTTAATACATGTTGGAGCATCTTCTGGGTATATGCCCAGGAGTGGTATAGCTGGGTCCTCAGTTACTAATATGTCCAATTTCTGAGGACCCACCAGACTGATTTCCAGAGTGGTTGTACCAGCTTGGAATCACACCAAAAATGGATGGATATTCCTCTTTCTCCACATCCTTGCCAGCATCTACTATTACCTGAGGTTTTTTTTTTTTTTTTTTATTTTAGCCATTCTGACTGGTGTGAGGTGGAATCTCAGGGTTTTTTTGATTTTCATTTCCCTGTGACTAAAGATGTTAAACATTTCTTTAGGTGCTCCTCAGCCATTCAAGTTTCCTCAGTTGAGAATTTTCTGTTTAGCTCAGTTTCCCATATTTTAATAGAGTCACTTGATTCTCTGGAGTCTAACTTCTTGAGTTCTTTGTCTATATTGGATATTATCCCTTTATCATATGTAGGATTGGTAAAGATATTTTCTCAATCTGTTAGTTGCCATTTTGTCCTTTTGACAGTGTCCTTTGCCTTACAGAAGCTTTTTAGTTTTATGAGGTCTCATATAATTATTTATTTACATTTCAAGTGTTGTCTTCCTTATCAGTCCTACTCCATGAGTCCTCCACCCCATCCTCCCTCTGCTTTACCACTAAAAGGGTGCTCCCCCACCCACCTATCCATTTATACCTCATTTCTCTACTACCATCCATTCTCTGGGGATCAAGCCACAACAGGACCAAGCACATTCCCTCCCCCTGAGGCCAGACAAGGCAGTCCTCTGCTATTTATGGCAATGGCCATGGACCAGCCCATGTATGCTCTTTGATTGTTGCATTGCTCCCTGGGAGCTCGAGGATTTGGGTTAGTTTAGTTGATACTGTTGGTCTTTCTATAGGGTGTAATCCCTCAGTTTCTTCAGTCCTTCCCCTCACTCTTCCATTAGAGTCCCCTGGCTCAGTCCAATGATTGTTTGTAAGTATCTACATCTGTCTGAGTCAGCTGCTGTTAGAGCTTCGGAGAGGACAGCCATGCCAGGCTCATGTCTGCAAGTCCATCTTGGCATCAGCAATAGTGTTGGGTTTGGGGTCTGTGCATGGGATGGATTTCAGGTTGAGATGGTCTTTGGATCGCCTTTCTTTCAGTCTGTGAATCAATTTTTGTTCCTTAATTTCCTTTAGACAGGAACAATTATAGGGCAAAATATTGAAATGGGAAGATGGCACCATCTCTTAACTGGGGACCAAGTTTATCTACTGGATGTTTTCCCTTCAGGTTATATTTCCAGGATGTTGGGCATTTCAGCTAATGTTCCTGGTGTCTGGAACTTTCTAGAGTTTCATTCCCCCCTACCCCCAACACTGTTGCCTATTTCTAATCTAATCATTCTGCTGGATCTCTGGACTTCTCTACTGTCTCCTTCCATACCTGATCCTGCCCCCTTTTCCCTCCCCCTCCCCTCTCCAACCCAGGACTCTCCTTATCTCTGCCTCTCATGATTATTTTGTTCTCCCTTCTAAGATGGATTGAAGCGTCCACACTTGAGCCTTTCTTCTTGTTAAGCATCAAATGACCTGTTTTATCATTGGTATTCTGAACTTTTTGCCTAATATCAACTTTTCAATAAGTACATACCATGTATGTCCTTTTTGGTCTGGGTTACCTCACTGAGGATGGTATTTTCTAGTTCTACTATTTTCCTGCAAAATTCATAGTTGAATAATATTTGATTGTGTACCACATTTTTTGCATCCATTCTTCCACTGAAGGACAGGTTGGATCTTTCTAGCTTCTGGCTTTTATAAATAAGGCTGCTATTAACATAGTAGAGCATGTGTCCTGGTGGTATAGTGGGACATCTTTTGGGTATATGCCCATGAATCATATATCTGGATCATCAGGTAGAACTGTTTCCAATTTTCTGAGGAACAGTCAGATTGATTTCCAAAGTGGATGTACCAATTTACAATTCATAGTAGCCTAATATCCAAAATATAAAAAGAACTCAAGAAGTGAGATTCCTAAAAACCAAATAACCCAATTAAAAAATGGGGTACAGAATTAAACAGAATTCCCAACTGAGGAATGTCGAATGACTGAGAAGCACCTAAAGAAAGAGTCAATATGCTTACTCATCAGAGAAATGAAAATCAAAACAGCCCACGATTTTATGTTACATCAATCAGAATGACTAAGATCAAAAACTCAGGCAACAACAGATGTTGATGTGGATATGGAGAAAGAGGATCACTCCTCCTTTGCTTTTGGGATTGATTTTTTTTAAAATCCAGAACAGTTTTACAGACAGGTTGAAGAGAGAATAATGTAGACACAGGGACAGACAGAATGGACATGAGAATCAGATAAGCAGAAATTGCTAGTGTTAACTTGAAAACTATAAGAGCAATTGAGTCAGAAGCTGACAGAGCCAGTTTGAATCAGTCAGTTGGAGTGTAGTTTGAGTAAGAACATCTGAGTTAAACCAACCAATCAAGAACCAAAAAGAACTAAAAAGGGTTATCTTATTTAGTCACAAGTCTCAGAGGCTAAAAACCTTCTAGCCTAGTTTAGATTGTACATATGGTAGAAACTTCCAGGGTTAGGCTTTTGTTAGTACACAGAAGTAGCAAGCCTTGCATAATTTTGTCAGGCAAATAAAAGATACATTTACATTTACAGAAGCTAAACATAAAATATACAATTTTTAAATTTAAAATAGCAATTTAAAATTATTCCTTTTCAGTAATTACTTTAAAATTGAGGTGATTTAATATTAATAATTAAAAGGGGTCTTAAATTTAAAGGTGTATATAATTTGAAATTGAAAGTTAGAAGAAGCATCCTATAAATATTCTTAATCAAAAAGGAACATAGATTGCTACATGATAATTAAACAACATATAATTTGTATGTATAATAAATTTTAAGAAGACATCATGTTATAATGAAGATTATTTATCTAATATCAATTTTTCAAATAGGAAAATGTAACATTAATGAAAAAAATGAAAAAAAATTGATAGTAACACCAAAGTATTAGGATATTCATCTTTTCTCCAGCTATAGGAACACATCTAGGCTTTTAAATAAGAAAATAAGTACTAAAGATAACAATAAATCAATATTGTTTTTGTTTTTATGTCTTACTACTTTCAGATCATGTTCTTCTCCTTCCCAATTGCTAGGATGATGCTATCTACAACTTGGTGTAACAACTAGAAAGAACAAATACATGAATCATAATAGTATCCCAAATAATATTAAAGAATCTCAAACTCATAAGGAAATTCTCTAGAGGAAATCACATATCACATCACGGGAATTCTCATGGGTAGATGTCATATTAGATTTCAAACAAGATGTCATAAATTGTCTAAGTATTGAAATTATTTCCAGAAACTTCTAGGATAATGAGATGGAATTCAATTCAGCAACCAAGACAAGCTGAAAATTATTGAATGTGGATTCCTAATATGGCTTTTAACATCTAACTTGTGAAAGAAATAAGGAAAATATGGTTATTTAAAATTAACATGGGACAAATCAAAACAAAATATTATAAATCAAAACATATATAATTATTAAAAAAACATAACTTTATTTCTCAAGGAACTAAAATTACTATAGTTATATAAAAATCAGAGGAAGGAAGGAAGGAAGGAAATTACTAGTGTAATCACACACTTGCATAGTAGTAGTTCTCAATAAAATCCATGCATGATATTTAAAATATCAACAAAGTAAGCAAAGTCTGCTATATAAAGAAACATATAAAGAGTAAATCAGAAATTAAAAGAATCTGTGTAACAGCAATAAAATTATTCCTTTGAACATTTATGTGCCAGGAAATTATATAAATTGGATTATAATGTTGTATTTTATAAACATCAAATTTATCAAAAAAGAATTATGACAATGTCAAATCTAAACCCAACCAAATGATATTGTATCATTAGTGAAACTCATGCCAACAAAATGAACCCCATAAGTAGATGGCTGCCGCAAGGAACATCTTGGACTTAATTCAAGAAGTAAGTCCAAAAAATTTAAGCTACAACATTCTTCAAAGGCACTGGATTGGTCTAAATCAGTCTTCTATGTGACCCGCGCAATCGTCTTGCCAGCAAGAACGCACGTGGGCACCAGGATCCTTCTGCAGCAAGCATTTATTGCGATGGAAAGAGGAAGACCCCGAGCCCTGAAAAGGCACTGCCTATATACACCCTAGAGCGGCGTGTTCACTTCTAATTGGCTGCTTGCTCATTACCTCGTATTACGCCCCGGGTTGGGCAGTGACTTGGAGCGCTTTCACCACTTGCACATGCGCAGTCCATTTATTACTTGCGGGAGCACCTGATGCCAGCGCCATCTTGTAATGGCGAACGTTGTCACCGCTCACCGCGGCTATCTACACTTCTAGAAGATGCAGTAGCCTTAGAACATCTATAGAAGAATTGATAAGGAAGAAAATGTAGCTCAATGTTTCCTGTAAATATTTTGTTCACATTCACAACATCATACTAGTAAACTAGAATCTATTCCCTATCAAAATGGCCTGGAGCTATGTAGTCAACCATGGATTAAAAATATAGTTAAGCACAAGGATCAGTCTATATTTTATATCACAGTAACTGAATGCAAGATGTAATTCATTTAATTGATGAAGGAAAAACATTCGATAAATGAAACATTGTTTCAGGAAGTAGATATTGCATGTGATACATATACATAAAAACAGACAGCACTAAAATTATCCTTCATATGTAATGCTATGCCATCCAAAAGTAATACAAGGCTACACAATAACTGAATTATTTAATCAACAGTTGTTATTATTAATAGGATATTCATGTAAAAATAATAAAATTGTTTTTTTAACCACAAACTATACAAATTATTCTAAAGTTGGTGATTTAAATATTTAAGATATGAGAAAACTGTACAATAGAAAGTTCATACTGTTAGTTTGACAAAGGATTATTGGACATAACACCAGTACATCGAGGTAAGTAAAGCAAAAATGAACAAAAGGGACATCAGCTAACATAAAATCTTCTGCAAAACAAAGAAAACGCACACTTAAAGAAAGAGACAAAACATACAGTGGAAGAAAGTATTTGTGAATTATGTATCTACAAGGGGTTAGTATCCAAAAGAAAAACAGATTCATGCATGAATTCTCCAAATGAACCCTATCTCTACTTACAAGAGCCTGTGTTGCATCCCCCAGTTCACTTTAAAAATTTAAAAACCACAGAGTTATTTGCAAGATAAATTTTCTGCTTATGATAGAGCAAGGCAAGAACATAAAGTGGGGTGGCAAAGCTGAAGGTGAGGATATGGAGAGAGTTGGCCTGATAAAAATGTATTGCATAAAAAATTACTTTCAATTAAAAAAGCAAAGGAAAACATAACAAGTGTGAAAAAAACCCTTATAACCCAAAAAGTAATAATGTATTCCCTAGAAATGATACAGTTTCCAAAAGAAGATAGACAGATATTTAAGGAGCATATAGAATGATGCTTAAGTTAGGGAGAGATTGAGAATGAATGCATAATACAGGAATCATTAAGGAAGTCATTAAAAAAGCTACTAATTTCTAAATATACACACATATACAAATGAGTACATACCATGTGTCTTTCTGGGTCTGGGTTGCTTCATTCATGATGGTGTTTTCTCTTTTCGACCATTTGCCTGCAAAACACATAATGTCCATGATTTTCAATAGCTGAGCAAAAAAATTGATGAAAAACACACCAGGAGAGAAAGAAATGTGTGTGTGTGTGTGTGTGTGTGTGTGAAAAAGAGAGAGTTGTCAAGTTCATGATTCATGACAAAAAATACAAAGAACATATGGAATAACAACAACCTCATTAATCATAAAAAAAACAAACCTGCAAATCACAATCATAATCAGATAGCATCTGTTTGAGGAAATGTTTCCAAAAGAAAAAGGAAAACAAACATGAATCTGAAAATTAATGAAACAAAATGTGTTGGCATGAATCCAGAACAATTGGAACACTTTTTTTGTGGGGCAATAAGTAGTGGCCATACTCTGATGTGTAAAATATATGGAGTTTCCTATTAAAAATAGATAGAAGCTTTGTAGATAAGTCAGTCTATAGCATGTTTTCTGCACAAATTCCTGAGTTCTATCCGCAGAAACCACACTAAAGACAACAGACACAGTAGGATAAGCTCTTAGAATTCCAGCTCTGTAATATGAAGACAGGCTGATTATGTTATCTGACTGAGCAGTCCTGGCTACTCACTGGCTTGGGTTTATTAGAGATCCCTTCTCATTAAACAAGGTGGTGATCACTGAAAAATATCACCTTGTTTGCCATCTATCCTATGTGCTCACGCACAGGCAGGTGCATGCATGTTTGTGTCACACACACACACGCACACACACAAACACACACAAACACACACAAACACACACACATACACAAAACTGCAAACAACTGTGTACTTCAAACAAACACTTAGACTTACCTTCACAAACAAGCAATAACCATGTGATATCAGTTGTATCTGAAACATTATGAAGTTATTTATGGTAGAAACTCTTAGAGGTAGCAAACGGAATGGATACCTGTGCCTGCGTAGTATATATCTAATAAAATATACAGTATCAATACAGAAAGAAAATCTCAAGAATGAAGTTTAAAGTTACAAGCTAATACATATAATTTTTGAGCAAATAGTACATAATTGTTAAAAGCTAACAAAATAACAGCATAAAATTGTGTATTTCTTATATCCATTTTTTAGTCATTATGTTTGACACAATGAATTTAACTTGTGATGGGTTTTAGTAAACAACTATACTTACTTGAGTTTCTAATAGTTTCAAGTAAATAGTCAAAGGACAATTTCTCAGTATGGAATGGTAAATGATGTTGCCAAATAGGTAGTAGAAATCTCTTACCATCTATATAGATTTTGCTATGTATGGAATATTTTCTCCTGAAACAATATGGCTTTTCTTCATACCGCTAATTAGTTTACTCTAATTTGAGAGATAAAAAGTGGATTTTAATGTATCCTATGCATCAAAAGGCACATGACTTTTTCATATTTGTATTTCTTAAAGACTTCAAGTTTTTCCACACATTGTTTTTTTCTGTACCTTACATCAGTCAAGATTTTTAATGATGGTGTAGTTGGGTAGATGAGCAAGAAAATGTACTTGTCAACAATGAATAATTCCTGAGTTTCATCCCAAAATCTCACTTGAAGTAAAGTGATCCCAGAATCATCCTAGTTATTCTCTGACCCTCCAGAGGCATATGATGGTACATACTTGGACACACACACAAACACACACATACACACAGACCCCCCCACACACACATACACACACAAACTGCAAGAAATTAAGATTCAATAATTAATTAGAATGTTATTTCTTTAGTTGACTCACTCGTGGTGCCATATTTGTACAGGAAGTCGGGGTTTGATATTTCAGACAATTTTGTAATAAGATTTTATGTTGCTTGGTTGTAAATATACAGCACTATTAGAAACTGTTAAAATAATGGCTTCTAACTTGTTCCCTGACAACTAGTAAATGCATAGATTTCTCTTTAATATTTTGAAATTAGTGATAAAATGAGATGTTTTATTGCTTTTACATTTCATCCTTTACATATTAATGAAGGTTAACGAAGGTAAAGAAATGATCTTTCTCTGTGAACTATTAGCATCACTTACATATTAAGGAAACATTAAAGAAAACCATGATCATTTAACTTTATAATCAGCCTAAAAAAAAATCATCAAAAGTCCAGTTGCATCTTAGTGTATTATTGCTGTGAAAAGTCACCATGACCAAGACAACTCTTATAAAGGAAAACATTTAATTAGACCTGCCTATTTTAAAATTTAAGAGGTTTAGTCCATTAACATCATGTCGAGAAGCATAGTGACACACAGCAAGATATGTTGCTGAATAAGGATGTTTAGAGGTCTACACTGGGATCTGCAGGCAACAGGAGGAGAGGGAGACTTGGACTTGTTTGAGCACTCGAAATGCCAAAGCCCATGCCCAGTAACACACTTTCTTCAGCATGGTCATATATCCTAATCTTTACAAACACTGACAATCTCCATGAGCATATGGGGGCCATTTTCACTCAAACCACCACAAGTAGGTAACTATAACAAGATTATATTTGGATGTTAGCAGGTGTGAAGTACAGGTACAACCATGGAAACATAAAGTCTGTCTCTTCCTGTGACTCTCATTCAGCCCTGAGATGTCTAATCATTCTCAAGA
Organism: Arvicanthis niloticus; assembly: GCF_011762505.2. Classification (NCBI taxonomy): domain Eukaryota; kingdom Metazoa; phylum Chordata; class Mammalia; order Rodentia; family Muridae; genus Arvicanthis; species Arvicanthis niloticus. The sequence goes on along the minus strand of NC_047664.1, from coordinate 58,936,586 downwards.
GATGCCACTTCATTCCTACATGTGATCATTGAATCACATGGTCACTTATAAATCATTAAACATCACTGGAGCAATAATTAACAGTATCAATTTAGACTAATCACATTAAATGGAAAGCCTCTCAGGGATTCAAGCAGGATAGCTATCAAGCCACCCATTTCACAAAACACACATATACACACGCACATGCACAAGCACATGCACACTCACACAAATACATAAACACAACACCTACATTTATGTCTTCCTGCTTTTGGTCTGGTTTAACTCTACTAAAAAATATCATTAGATCAGTGATATTAATATCTATGTGTTACATGCTAAAGTAGTAAATACATAATTTGATCAGATTAAGGCTGACACTTCAAAGATACAGCAACAAACTTACTGAAACTAATTTAGTAAGCATAGTGCAAGGCTCTCACCAAATGAAACACTAAATGAGAACAGTGGTCATTATGCCATTAGAAATGAATGAACACTGGGTTTAATGCCCTCTTCTTAAATTCAAGATGCAACAAAAATAAGATGGAGATAACTTTCTATGAGTTAGGCAAAGTAGTAGATTTAAGTAAATGTTTGATAATCTCAGGACTCTTTTGTATATAGCATGTCATCAAATTAGTCAAACACTGTAAAACTACAGAAAACTAACCTCAGAAAGCATTTTGAAACTGAGGTATGTGTAGTGCATACCAGAGGGAAAAATGAGAATGAATTAGAAAATTGTCTTAGTGTATGACAATAAAGAAATAGAATGATAATAAAGAAAGAAGAATTATAAATACATCTTAATTTAAATAATGAAAGCTATAAGCTAGCAAGAACAGCTCATGTATTTAAGGAGCATAATGTAGAAAATATATATATTCTTAGTGAATAGTAGAGAAAGTGTTTACTCACAAGAAGATAGAAAACATGTTTCTATTTCAGAGTACTACTGTACAGTTCAAGCTAAAGATTTATGATGGGGGCACACTGACTGGTGACCAGATGCTTCTAGAGAAGTCAAAAGGTAGAAGCTTAGAGTAAAAATGGAAGGGGACACCTTAAGAAATTGGGTTGTTTAAGATGCTCCCTATTGGCTCACATATTAGAAAACTCTGTCTCTTGGTTGATGGTACTGTTTGGGTGTGCTTAGCCGATATGGTCTTGCTGAAGGAAGTATGTTACTGGGGACAGGCTATGAAATTTTAAAGTGATAAGCTATTCGCAGTCTTCTCTTTTGTTTCATATTTATGGTTTGAGATGTTAGTTTCCAGGTGTTGCAGCCTTCATGATCTCTACTTAATACTTCCTCTCTGCCATCAAGAACTTCAACTCTTTGGAACCATAATCTTACACAAACTTTCACTTAGGTTGTCTTGTCTATGACTATTTATTACAACAGTAGAAAAGTAGCTACTACAGGTGGAGATACATGTGGCCAAAAATATCTACTGAAAGTGTTCTCTAAAGAAGTCTATTATTCAAGTATCTGACAATAAAGAAATGATTCTTATGATGTGTTATGCAAACTATCATTTTATTTTCAATCTGAAATAATTCAATGATGTAAAATTAGTACACTAATCAAGGGCACAAACCCACAATAAGACAGGAACACTTAGATTCAATAGTTTTACTCCAAAGATTATAGTTGGTTTATGGAAAAAATGTTATGTCAGCTGAATCCAATGAGTTATGCCAAACATTTCTTAGCCTAGAAAATTAAGATAATTTAAAATAAGAAAATTACATAATAATCATGTGAAATTTACCTTATTGAGTACTTAATATTAAATTTATTAGTAATTTAGAGTATAAGATAAGATCTGAGAATATATACAAATAAAATTTTGTATATTTATCCCATTCTGCAAACAAAAATATTATGTTGGCAAATACCTTAATCTTTGATATCCATGTACAAAATTCTAGCAAGAGAAAGTATTATAACTGATAACAAAAATTACTAAAGGGTTCAGTCAGCCAACAATACTTGCTTATATTGATTGTGCTTCTCTATTACCTGTTGGCGACAATTAATTCAGTATTAGGAATAAAAAAATTGAATGAATCAAAACACAGTAAAATAAACAATGTATCACCAATTAGAGGAAATATATCACTGACTCATAAATAATTATGAGGGAATCATTTACCTACCAGAAGACACAACTCTGGGTTGTATAAGTATAAAATAGGTTCCTGTATGTGTCATCTCTTTTAATTCCCCCCCTCAAAAAATGAATAGTCATTACCAAATAGTCTGGAATATAAGGAAAAATAAAGTAACATATTTTCTAATAACTAAAAAAACCTTGAAGAAATTTTTGTGTACATGTCTGAATCTAAAAAGAATGACTACCTTCACTTTGTATTAATTTGTCTATTTCTACAAAGCTAATTTAATCCTCTAATAATTGTGTCTTTAAATGAAGTTATAAAAAGAATAATAGTGAATTTTTCCAGTAGCCTTTCTTCTGCCATTAGTAAAAAATTTGATTAGTAATTTTGTCAATTTTTGAAATTTTACTCTCTATCCCTATGAGTGAGTACACTCATACATAGCATGAAGTATTAGAATCTTGTCCTCTTAATGACATGGTATATTTTGTTATAACAGAACATTACATACTACGTAGTTGTGAGAATCATGTATTCTGCCAATAATTCTGAAGATTGAGAAAACTAAGTTCAAATGACCACATCCTGTTGTTCTTCTCTTGTATTAGAAAATGAAATATCAAGATTACATACTTGAGAGAAATAAAGAGTACAGGTAGACTAAATTTATAAGAAACTCATATGTGTTGTTTAGCTTTCTATCAACTTGTTACAAGCGAGAGGAATCGAGAAGAGGAAACTTTGAGTAATTGCAACCAAGAGGCTGGTCATTAGGTAAGCTTATGAAATATTATCTTGATTAATGTGAAAGAGACCATCTCACAGTGTGTGCTGCCAGTCCTGTGCAGTTGGTTCAGACATTATAGGAAAGGTAGTTGAGCAAACCATGGGGAGCAAGCCAATAAGTAGATTTCTCTGAGGCCTTGTTCAATTCCTCCTTCCAGGTTCATGACCTGACTTTTGTCAGTGATGGTCTGTATCCTGGGATGAATTATACTTTTTCTTCCTCAAGATGCTTTTGGGCATGGTCTTTATCATAGCAATAGAAGCAAACAAGAAAACAGACACCTTTGATGTTATAATGTATTCATTTAATGTGATATTATTCTATTACTGCACATAGAGCCTTCACAATGGTTCCCATATGTTCTCCCTTCAAACTAATGAATTGGAATCACGTTTAGAATATATAGCATGTTGACAACACTGTTGATACACTACAATAAATGCTTAATTAGTTTTCTCAAATTGATGATTTTTTAGGTGTCCTGGAAAATATATACATATATATATATTTTTTTCAGACCTTGTGTGACGCACCGAGCTCCCGACCAGTGGGAAGAAAGACACGCACAACAGTTCCTTCCAACAGCAATTTACTCAGGCCTTGAAAGAAATGGGTGAGCCCCAGGGCAATCTGATGGCTCCCTCCTCCTCCTAGGGTGAGCCTTATATCCCTGAAATGACGTCCCAGCATGCCACATCACGCCACTGCAAGCCATAGGCTCAGGCCTAGCAACGTCAGGTCAGGCGATTGCTAAGTCCTCCTATCTCTCCGCCCAGCCAGGAGTTGTACTGCTCTGGCGCATCCGACAGGCGCCATCTTTAGGGTGCGCGGTGTCAGTGTGGCTCTCCACAGTTCCCCCTTTTTTATTTTGTTGCAGACACAGTATGATCAAGCAAGACTCTTCTTTAGGAGTCCAGTGATCAAGAACTGGCAAGCAAAAAATAAGTACCACACTCTCCTGGGTGCAATGGGTTAAACCCTCCAGTGTGCAAGAGCTGTGGCACCAAATGTATAGGAACACCCTTCCCTGTGCAATGGACCTCAAAAGTCCTAGGGGTGCAAGGGCTGTTCCGACAAATACTGGGAATGTTTAAAGCTTAACACCGGCCAACCACGCCTGTGGTGACACTCCTTCATCAAGGGCATTGAGAGCTTGGACTACCAAGGCCATATCCCTACGTCTGGCTCTCACCATACGGCATATGCAGAGCAGACACAACACACTGGTTGCCATTAGGACAAAAGCCAGCACCCCTATTCTCGCCCATTCCTTCAAATGATAAACTGCTTGAAGGATCCACGAGGATAGTCCGGATGCCAGTGACACAGTGACATATCAACTCGAGTAGAATTAATGATGGTCTTGCATCGGGGAGTCAAACCCTCGGGACCAATTGCCTGCTGGCTGTTGAGACAGAGCTTTAGACAAGTTAGCTGCTCGAGAGATATTATCATAAGGGATTGAAGTAACACACAAACCACTCAGTTTCCTGCACTAAATCAACTCTTTGATTCCAAAGCTTGAGCCAAGGTAGATGAACAACAATGGAATTAAAAAAAAGTGAAAGAGAAAGGTTGGATTGAAATTAAAATGTTAAGTCAACATTGATTTCCCACCCCCGACAAGGATATTTCAACTATTACCCAAAAGTTTGGTGGCACATTCTTTAATAGGTCCTTAAGGCAATATATTTAAAACTAATTTACAATTTGACTTGATGTTAGCTATTTTAAAACATCACCTCAAAATAGATGCTCAAAATAATGCCCTCATAAGCCTTTTGAAAATGTTCAGATGTTTCATAAAAAATAATGGTGACTTTATTACAGCAGTGCTCATTAGCACCACTGCTGTTAAAGGCCTACCAAGTTTCCATCAAAGACACCTATTTCTTAAGAGCTCACCACAGAAGATCACATTGGCTTAACCAGTTCAGTAGTGCACAAAAAGGCAGTCTTATCATAGGTTGCTGGTGCTTTTTTTTTTTTTTTTCTTGTACTACATTATCAAAAAATTCTCATTGCATCTTCAAAATCCAACTGCTATAAAGGAAATCAAATCACCTCATGACTTACAACAAAGTAGAGACATCTGCAGCTATCATGAAATTGCCACTTTTATTAGAGTATGTTAGTAACTCCAGTAATTCTCAAAGAATAGTTACATTTCTTCAAAATCTATTCAGAAAACTATGTCCCTGCACCTTTAAAAATTTACCTTTTTAAATGAGCTGAAAACTAAACTATACAGATACTTCAGGGGTATTCACTCTCTACTCAAACTTTTCAGAAAAACTGTTTCTAAAAATTAACAATGCAACTAGGCTTTCAGAGGACATGGTAGATCAAATTAACATGTTTTTACGTTGACTTGTTTTATAGGTCTTCTGAAATCCCTGCCCCTTTTTTCAACCCAAACTTCCTGATATAAATTCTTCTAAGTGTTTAAATATGTGCCATCTTAAAAGGAGGAAAGTTGGTATTATTGTAAATGCACTTCTTTTTTCTTGTGACACAATTAAAACCCAGTGTTATGTAAATTGGACTTAAAATAATCCCTGGTCTGAATTAGACTTTAAATCATACTATATTTGGTATGCTACCTGTGTCAAGATTCTCTCTCTCCCTCTCTCTCTCTTTCTCTCTCTCTCACCAAGACACACACACACATACACAGACACACATACACAGAGCTGCCTATACTTTCACTTTCCCTTTCTCTTACTGCTGCCGCTTCACTGCGAACCTTAATCGTCTCCGAGAGCTTGAAAAAGGAATTGGACCACACTTACCAAGCGCTTGCCCTGATTGCTTGAAGGTTCTGGAACTCTATCCTCGAACCCGCTCTTTAACGAGACAGGTTCCCCGTATGGGCCACCAATTGTGACGCACCGAGCTCCCGACCAGTGGGAAGAAAGACACGCACAACAGTTCCTTCCAACAGCAATTTACTCAGGCCTTGAAAGAAATGGGTGAGCTCCAGGGCGATCTGATGGCTCCCTCCTCCTCCTAGGGTGAGCCTTATATCCCTGAAATGACGTCCCAGCACGCCACATCACGCCACTGCAAGCCATAGGCTCGGGCCTAGCAATGTCAGGTCAGGCAATTGCTAAGTCCTCCCATCTCTCCGCCCAGCCAGGAGTTGTACTGCTCTGGCGCATCCGACAGGCGCCATCTTTAGGGCGTGCGGTGTCGGTGTGGCTCTCCACAACCTTGTATCTGAGGAGGAGGTACAGAACACTATATCATGAGGGTCTGTCCTGATAAGTTCACAGGGAGGTGGAGCACAGATAAGATTTTTATTTAGACTAACCAGAGATATTTGGGCAGAGAATTGTAGGTGCATATGTCTAGATGGTTTACCCAATTAGGAAGGAATGATGTTGAACTTGTTTCTTAAAAGAAATTTTATAAAAGTGCAGAGAGAAATAATAGTAAATTATATGAAGAGATAATCCTGCAAAACTTATTATTATAAAATTGTATGAGAATAAATATTATTTATACAATACATATATACACCCATTTATATAGCCACATAACTATGTAATACAAGTTAGTCCATAATATATATGAGATATAATTATCATGTCTTGAAGGAACACAGAGAATCCAAAATTTCTTGTAGTTTACATTGGTCATTTTATAGAACTCAAGAATTTCATAATTATTAGAGAAAATAATTTGAAAATAAACCTTACCAGGTTTATTTTCTACCTGTCTGTCACATTTAAATTGTCCATTTCTGTTTATAGCACAACAATCCATTAAATAGACATAACTAGAGGAAGAGAAAAATGTTTCAATATTTCTCAACCCCGGCGCAGAAGATAAAAATACCTTACACTGACCACTAGAATTTGATCAGCACAGGAAGCTCTGGTTTCATTGTTCCCATTAATGAATTTCATTGGGCACAAATGCCTCTAAGTGTATCATTGAACTTGGAGTTCCTAATAAAGGGCTAGCCTGAGAGAAGAGTAGAGATTACCACTCAGTATCCTAGCACTGGCAGTTGAATTGTTTGCTATGTGTTAAGTACTTATTTGACATGTAAAATTAAACAAACTTTCAAATTATTTATCAACCTAAGCTTCATGACAATATAATTTCTGTATATCAAACTAAAGTCATGAATTACTAGTTTCCTTCATATTTAACAATATGGAAGTGAATCAGATAGAGCTTTCTATGTTCACATAGCAGAAAGAAAATGGAGAACTGTGAACAAATTGAACTCAAACCATCTCCTCTTTTCAGATACGCTGTTAAGAAACCAGGTGTCCTAGATGCTGCCATGATTACAATGGTCATATAATCGCATGTCTTTGTAGCTATCCAGAGACAAAAAATGACTCACAAGCTCTTTTTTTGTCCAAATTCTATACTTACCCCAAGAGAGATGAATTGGCAGTCTTTCCTTGCCTTATAATATGAGTTAGCATTAAAGAGTAGGTGTCTGAGGACTCTGTGTTAAATATTGTTTTTTTTTAAGTCTCCTGGGATTTGGCTACAGGTAAGTGAACAGTAAAACTCACTCATGTTTTCCCCCAGCAACACTAGAAGACCTGGACAATTTGCTGCTTCTGATGTATTGAAGCCAGCAAAGATGTGTTGGAAGGAATCACTTTTCACACTGGCATCCTGGAAGGCACAAGTCCCATAGGCCTCCTGAATTGTACAGTGTAAGCCTGTGATTTGCTAGCTAATAGAAATGCAATATGACTCTAGGGACCCTAAGAAAGGCAAACTTTCCTGTGTGTAGCTCCAGTTGCTCATTATGGCTTGTAGAGATATACAGTCTACAGTCAGATATAGTGGCTGCATGGGTATTGTGGAATTGAATAGGTGAAAGAATGTTTGAGTTCATGTCAAATGTCATTTTAAAAAAACTTCATAAATTATGTTTTCACTCTTTGTGTCAGATGAGACAAAGCAAAACATCAACAGGAAGTAGGTCGACAGACTTCAGGTAGCAATTAATTATGAGCAGTTTTCATTGAACAAAATATGACCCATCAAACACTGAGGATTCAGTAACAATCAATATAAGAGGAAGTGCTGATATATTCCATAGCAAAATGAAAATACTATCATCAGAAAATGTTTTAATATAAATTTAATATTCAGGTCAATTTACCAATTGCCTTGATCACAATTCAAGTATTTATTACACACATTTGTATGAATTTTTTTACAAGGTGACTCAAAATACACAATTCTTCATGTATCATAGTAACTTCTGTTGAACAGGACTATATATAATATGTGCTGACTAGAAAAGCAAAACCAGTAATTTAAACTCTGAGAAATCTCTTTGATTATTTATATGTCATGTGCTAACTAGGCAGATTATGAATTTATGCTAGCTTTCTCTGGGTTGCCTTACTTTATCAGCAATGTGGTCACATAGCAGAGGAGTATATTTTGCCTTCATGCATGGATATTTAACATTAGAGTTTTTGTTGCTAACTAATCTTGAATATATTTTATCTTCATCAACACATGGTTACCTCACTGTATTCAGCATTCACATTTCTTCTTTTGATTTCCAAAGAGTTGCTTGATCTTTCAACTTATCATATTTAATCATTCTGTAAGATATCCAGCTTTTCTCCTCTTATACTGAGACTCCATGGGAATTTTAACTTATGTCTGTATGTATATATATATATATATATATATATATATATATATATATGCATTATATAAAAATGTATTGTACTATTTTTCATATATTAATAAACTAATAATTCTCAGACTACTTTTAGACTTTGATCATGTACAATTAGTTATTTTCATTTCTGTGTGCAAAAATCATACACCCTTATAGAAATTTGTGGTTGGACTTTCTGTTTTGGGTTTATATCTGTAAATATTTTTTGTATTCCTTATGTCAAAAATCAAAATACTTCTTTTTTCCTCAATTTTTTTGGCAAGGGTTAGATGCTTCCTCACTTGGGCTGTTAAGAGGGCAATTTTGCAATGCTCCAGCAGTTGACAATGTTCTTCTATATGCCACCCTTTCCCAAAGTCATATTTTATAAATCTAATATAACATATAGGAGTCAAATGCTCACACTTTCTGTTCTTGACATGAAAGAGAAAATAGATAGGTCTTTCAGTCACCAGAAAGAAAGCTGCATATTTGAGGAGAGTAGATAATTGCTGAGGAGGTACTTGAATCACAAAATAACCATTGATAATTGAAATAATTGCCATTTAGAATATATATTCTTCAGGAAAATACAATAGAACTGCATATGAAATGGTATAACAGCATAAAGCTTTATTTCCTATTTTCTCTTTATCCAAATGAGTCCCATCATCTGCACTGAGTTGAGCATCTTTTACATATTTTATAAAAAAGTTTGAATTAGCCCAGACAAGTCAAAAGATTATTATGAATGCATTTTTAAGTCATATGGCTCATTCAGTGTCACCGTAATAGTAAAAACCTAGCCAAGAACTTCTCTACACTTTATTCTCTGCAATAAGGCTGGTGAAATTTTTCACATAGTGACTCATTGATATAAAAGAATACACAGGAATCCTGTAAGGACTCAAAATGGGTACAATTTGAAGAATTCCTTTATTGTTCTTGCTCTTAATCTATGCAGTAACTGAAAGAACTGACAACAATTCTTATGTTGTTGGGAAGAGTGGTAAAGATTTCACAAGGCATAACAGTAATCTTGTACAAGTGGATGCCGAGAAACATTTGAGTCTAGCAAAACAAGAATTCCCTATAATACCCATGTAAATTACAAATGTATAAAATGGTGGCAGAAAAATGTAGTTGGTGTGATAAGGTTCCTAGTCCAGATCTTTTATGTTGTAGAGAAAAGTATGTACTAAATATTCTATAACTCAGATTTCTTTCTCATCCAACTTCCAATGAATGTGTAACATGAATCTGAGTTTTGTGCCAAGGAAGAAGAATCATATTTTTATAAACACAATAGTTTGTCATAATGGAAACCTTTTTGCCAACATGAATTCTCCTGTTATGCTTTAAACCTAATGTATACTGTTTCTCTAGTTCTAATTACTGCACTCAACTCTTATGTTCAGAATTAATTAATCTAGAACTATAGTAATTCTTGACTCTGTCCTTTAGGACTTATTGAAGCTACATACTATACAGCCTTTTTTCTAGTTTCTGCTATTGATTTTAGTGTTTTCTACCTCATGACAATTGAACTGTACACTGATCTTAGCCTTCATTAGTGTATCTTAATAATAATAACATTTATATTAAAATCCATAGTGGATCTATGCAGTAGAAATCTATTTCTTGATTGTACAAGAGTCTTGAATAGTAAAGAGGTGAGCCAAATAATTATATCCCCATGTTCAGAGACAGGAAGAAGATGACCTGGTACCTATAACACATGGCTTTCTAAGTTGCCGTGGTTTCCTGTATTCATGTAGTAGAAAGCACAAGGTAAGTGAGGTACTTATCATGGCATAGTCCTTATTTTGGTTGTGTAGAGATAGTGACCTTGTACTCTCCTTTATTATTAGTAAGATAAGGAGATCATGACCATATTTCCAGGGAGCCTGAGAGATATAGTCAACTATGTATGCAGAAAAGAAAGCAGAACTGATGATTGCTAGCAGTCATAGAGATAAATCCTTCCCAGCAAGTACCAGACAAATCTGTTTACTCCTTATTTTAATTCTACAGAAGTTGCTAAATATTCTTCTGCAGCATGACATTTCTGCTCTGGCCTGAGGTCAAAGTTCTTTGGTCTGTTTCATGCTTCTTTAAACTGAACTATTTCACGTCTTTTTCCTTCACAGTCTTTATTAGTATCAAATTTGTGATTTTTGGAGGATCATTTTGTACTTAGGGAACAAAATTATGACTCACAGGTGTTTATAATAAGAGTTTCTATCAGTGGTTATATCTTAATGATTGCTTTTAGGAATATTGAAATTGAGTTTGTTGACTCTGCCTTGTCGAATTGTTCCTTCTTAGTAAATGGTCTTACAAAGCTGACCAACCAGACATCTTTCATCTACTCCTATTCTCTCTAGACAAATATTTCACATGCTAAGTGATACCAGTTTTAGCACAATGAAGAAGTTACTGGATACTTCTTAAATTATGTATCAACTCTTGAAAGGTTATAACTAATATTTAAAATCTGGTTGCTGAGATTAGACAAAACCAAACAAGCAAACAAATAGCAATGTACCTTTTTCTGAGGAAAATTTTCTAATCTGGAACTGTAAACTTGAAAGCTGACAAAAAATAGCCTGGAATGTTGCAACATTTAAAATCCCAGAAAAGATGGAATTTAGAGAGATGTAGCATGAAACTCCACATGAATCTCAGATACACACATCTCCTGGCACATTTAATAATTCTCCAGTTCATGGCAAACATTATTGTTTATGATAAGGAGATCATCTTGGTAATACAAACATGAAGGATAGTTTTCAAATACTGGCATTTGTTTTAAATTTCTTCCAGGAAGAGGCTGTGACTAAGGACATATTTCTGTAGCTAATTAGAAATAGATGAAATAGAAATTTATAGATTTTTATTCAGGAGAGACAAACCCTAAGTGGCAGAATGATTGCTAATGACTCCAAATAGTTAAACTAAGCAAGCAAGCAAGCAAGTGGAAATGAACTAGCCACAGTGAGAAAGATAACAGGAGGAAAACAACAACCGTTAAGCGAAGTGTCTATAGAAATAGGAAAAGAACCCACCAAGGATGGTCTATGTGATCTCCTCAGAAGGAAAACCTAAGTCCTTGAATTATTAGAAAGTCTAGGAATGCTTTTTATCCCTTCTCCAGAGAGAGGCCATAGCATTTGTTAAAACAAGAAGCCATTGTATATTTTTACAGGACTTGAAATTCATAATGTGTTTCCACTACTCAGAACTTAATAACTTTCAAACTCATCTAAAAATTCTAAAGAGTAAATTTGCCAGTGAGTTGACACTTTTAGTTAACTGGCATTATGGGTTGTTTTAAGCTATAGTTTAAGATGAATGTGAAAATTTGAGTTGTTTGTTAGTCCTTCACTGCTGCACATTCTCATAGATAGAATCTATCTTGGTGGAGGCCTCAGCATCCTCCTGTGGTATTATCATTGTTTTAAAATTCTACTGGAAGGATGTATGACCATTGTCTTTAAAATTCTACTGACAGAACCAAGAAAGAAAGCATGTATTTGAAATAATGTCTAGGAGATGTAAACCCAATGATTATATTTTTATATTTGTGTATATTGAATATCTTGATATTTGACATAATATAATTTCACTGAGCTATAATTAAATCAATCATCAAGTTTTTGTAATGAGTTTAGCTGGATGAGTAAATTATTTCACAAAGTTGTCTGTGGAATATGTAACGTCTGTAACTTCAATAGGTAAGGTAGTTTTATTTTCTATATTATGAATTTAGGGTAAAATATGGAATTATTCAGAGGCTTATAGATAAAGTAACAGGTGAGAAATTATATAATTACTAATATAATTTATATGTTATGAATCAAAATGTATTTTCCACTATTCAGAGGTCAGTAAGTGTTTTATCCAAATAATGGCTCAGCCTAATTTTTTTTTCTATTAGAAAAGCCAATATTCCTTGTGGCTTAGTTGAGATCAGAGAACAGTAGCTCCTTTTCTAAATGACTACAGCATATGTCTAAAAGGTTGCCATTGCCACTATGTAGGGATATTCATGCAAGTGCACAAGTATAAAAATTCTTTTCTATTTTATTATATCATTCACAGTTTTCTATTTTCATCTGTGTCATTGGATTTGGATAGCATAGAATTCAAATATCCACTTTTAAAATCAGTATGCATTGCTTTCTTTTCTATTTTCCCTTGCCTTTGTCATGCAATAAAGAAAATAGTTGAAAAAATATAAGATCACTCTTTTTTTATTATTATCAAATCATAATTTTTACTTTTTAACACAGGGTTATAAACACAAAAATGCAGGATGTGGGGAAGGGGATGACACAGGAGCATGGGTGTTCAGGGGGAGTACAGATATCTTTCAGAACAGGGTATCAGCTGGGTGAAGGTTCAGGGGGACAGGTCACTATGACTCTGCCTATGATTCACTTGTCCTTATCTAAGTTGATACTATATGCCAAGGCTGCCTATTTGCAAGGCCTATGACTACTCAGGATGGTAAATTTCCACAAAAGCTGCCTGTCCTAGAAACTTATGAAAATAATTTAAAATAAGTAAACTATTTTTTTTGCTAGATCCATTATCTGTTTTTTAATTTATTGGATATTTTACATATTTACCTATCACTGTTATCTCCTCTTCCATTCTCCCCCAAAATCCCTTATCCAATACACTCTCTTCCTATTTTTTATGAGGGTGTGCTCCCACCATCCTTTCAGTCCCCCCTTCATGCTCTTGCATTCCCCAACACTAGGGCTCCAAATTATTGGGGACCATGGCCCTCCACTTCCACTGATGTCTAACAAGGTCACCCTCAATTACCTATACAGGTGGAGCTATGAGTCCCTTTCTTTGTGTTCTCAGGCTGGAGGTTTAGACCCTGGGAGCTCTGGTTGTTTATATTGATACTCCTTCTAAAAATGACCAAAGCACCGATACTTTGGTTTTCCTTACTCCTCTTGAGTTTCATGTGGCCTATGCATTGTGTCTTAGGTTTTGTGAGCTTTTGGGCTAATATCCACTTATCAGTGAGTGCATACCATGTATGTTCTTTTGTGATTGGGTTACCTCACTCAGGATAATATTCTCAAGCTCCATCCATTTGCCTAAGAATTTTATGAACTCATTGTTTTAAATAGCTGAGTAGTACTCCATGGTGTAAATGTACTACATTTTCTGTATCCATTCCTCTGTTGAAGGACATCTGGGTTCTTTCCAACTTCTAGCTATTATAAATAAGGCTGCTATAAACATAGTGGAGCATGTGTCCCTGTTGTATATTGAAACATCTTTTGGGTGTATGCCCAGGAGTGGTATAGCTGGGTCCTCAGGTAACACTATGCTCAATTTTCTGAGGTACCACCAGACTGCTTTCCATAGTGGTTGTACCAGCTTACAATCCCCCCAACAATGGACGAGTCTTCCTCTTTGTCCACATCCTCGCCAGCATCTGCTGTCACCTGTGTTGTTGATCTTAGCCATTCTGACTGGTGTGAGGTGGAATCTCAGTGTTGTTTTCATTTGAATTTCCCTGATAACTAGGGATATTGAGCACTTCTTTAGGTACTTCTCAACCATTCGAGATTCTTCAGATGAGAATTCTTTGTTCAGCTCTATACTCCATTTTTAATAGGGTTATTTGATAGTCTAGAGTCTAATTTCTTCAGTTCTTTGTATACCTTAGATATCAGCCCCCTATGAGATGTAGGATTCTAAAGATCTTTTCCCAATGTGTTGGTTGCCGTATTATCCTATTGACAGTGTCCTTTGCTTTACAAAAGCTTTGCAGTTTTATGAGGTCCCATTTGTCCCATTTGATCTTAGAGCATAAGCCATTGGTGTTCTATTCAGGAACTTTTCCTTTGTGCCCATGTGTTCTAGGCTTTTCCCCATTTTCTCTTCTATTAGTTTCAGTGTAGCTAGTTTTATGTGGAGGTCCTTAATCCACTTGGAATTGAGCTTTGTACAAGGAGATAAGTATTCTACATGCTGACGTCCAGTTGGACCAGCACCATTTGTTGAAAATGCTGTCTTTTTTTTTCCCACTGGATGGTTTTAGCTCCGTTGTTGAAGATCAAGTGACCATAAGTATGGGGGTTCATTTCTGGGTCTTCTATTCCATTGATCTTCCTGCCTGGCTCTGTTCCAATACCATGCAGTTTTTAACACTATTGCTTTGTAGTATAACTGGAAATCATGGATTGTGATTCCCCCAGAAGTTTTTTTATTGTTGAGTATAGTTTTTGCTATCCTGGGTTTTTTGTTATTTCAGATGAATTTTAAGATTTCTAGTTCTATCTCTGTGAAGAATTGAGTAGGAATTTTGACGGGGATTGCATTAAATCTGTAGATTGTTTTCGGCAAGATGGCCATTTTTACTATATGAATTCTGCCAATGCATGAGCATGATGATGATCCATCTTCTGAGATCTGTTTTGATTTCTTTCTTCAGGGGCTTGAAGTTTTTGTCATACAGGTCTTTTACTTGCTTAGTTAGATTCACACCAAGGTATTTTATATTATTTGTGACTATTGTGAAGGGTGTCACCTCCATAAATTCTTTCTCAGCCAGTTTATCTTTTGAGTAGAGGAAGGCTACTGATTTGTTTGAGTTAATTTTATACCCAGCCAGTTTACTAAAGTTGTTTATCAGGTTTAGGAGTTCTCTGGTGGAAGTTTTGGGGTCACTTAAGTATACTATCATATCATCTACAAATAGTGAAATTTTGACTTCTTCTTTTCCAACTTGTATTCCTTTGACCTCCTTTTGTTGTCTAATTGCTCTGTCTAGGTCTTACATTACTATATTGATAGGTAGGGGGAGAGTGGGCAGCCTTGTCTAGTCCCTGATTTTAGTGGAATTACTTCAAGTTTCTCTCCATTTAGTTTGATGTTGGCCACTGGCTTGCTGTATACTGCTTCCACTGTGTTTACATATGGACCTTGAATTTCTGATCTTTCCAAGACTTATCATGAAGGAGTGTTGAATTTTGTCAGATGCTTTCTCAGCATCTAGTGAGATGATCATGTGGTTTTTTTCTTTGCGCTTGTTTATATAGTGGATTCCATTGATGACTTTCTGTATATTGAACCAACCCTGCATTCCTGGGATAAAGATCATGATGGATAATTGTTTTGATGTGTTCTTGGATTCTGTTTGAGAGAATTTTATTGAGTATGTTTGCATTGATATTCATTAGGGAGATTGGTCTAAAGTTCTCTTTCTTTGTTGGGTCTTTGTGAGGTTTAGGTATGAGCGTAATTGTGGCTTCATAGAATGAATTGGGTAGTGTTCCTTCTGTTTCTATTTTGTGGAATAGTTTGAAGAGAATTGGTATTAGGTCTTTCTTGAAGGTCTGATAGAATTCTGCACTAAAACCATTTGGTGCTTAACTTTTTTTGGTGGATAGACTTTTAATGACTGCTTCTATTTCTTTAGGGGTTATGGGACTGTATATATGGTTTATCTGCTCCTGATTTAATATTGGTAACTGGTATTTGTCTAGAAAATTTTCCATTTCTTCCAGATTTTCCAATTTTGTTGAGTATAAGATTTTGTAGTAGGATCTGATGGTTTTTTTTTTTTTTAATTTCCTCAGTTTCTGTTGTTATATAACCCTTTTCAATTCTGATTTTAATTATTTGGATACTGTCTGTGCCCTCTGATTAGTCTGGCTAAAGGTTTGTCTATCTTGTTGATTTTCTCAAAGAATCAGCTCCTGGTTTTATTGATTCTTTGTATAGTTCTTTTTGTTTCTATTTGGTTGATTTGAGCCCCGAGTTTAATTATTTCCTCCTATCTACTCCTCTTGGGTGTATTTGCTTCCTTTTGTTCTAGAGCTTTCAGGTGTGTTGTCAAGCTGCTAGTGTAATCTCTCTCCGGTTTCTTTTTTGTAAGCACTTAGAGCTATGAATTTTCCTCTTAGCACTGCTTTCAATGTGTCCCATAGGTTTTGGTATGATGTGTCTTCATTTTCATTAAATTCTAAAAAGTCTCTAAATTATTTCTGTATTTCTTTCCTGACCACATTATCATTGAGTAGAGTATTGTTCAATTTCCATGTGAGTGTGGGCTTTCCATTGTCTTTGTCATTATTGAAAACCAGCCTTAGACCATGGTGATCTGATAGGATGCAGGAGACTATTTCATTTTTTGTATCTGTTGAGGCCTGTTTTGTGACCAATTATATGGTCTATTTTGGAGAAGGTACCATGAGGTGCTGAGAAAAAAGGTATATTCTTTTGTTTTAGGGTGGAATATTCTATAGATATCAGTTAAGTCCATTTGGTTCATAACTTCTGTTAGTTTCACTGTATCTCTGTTTAGTTTCTGTTTCCTTGATCTGTCCATTCCTGAAAGTGGGGTGTTGAAGTCTCCCATTATTATTGTGTGAGGTACAATGTGTGCTCTGAGCTTTAGTAAGGTTTCTTTTATGAAAGGGGGTGCTCTTACATTTGGAGCATAGATATTCAGGATTTTAGAGTTCATGTTGGTTGACTTTTCCTTTGACAAGTATGAAATGTCCTTCCTTATTCTTTTTGATAGCTTTAAGTTGAAAGTTGATTTTATTCAATATTTGTCCAGTGATGTTAAGAGATGTTAAGGAAAGGAGATTGTTGCTTCCTGACATTTTTGTTAATAGTGGAGGCATTGTTTGTGTGGTTATTTTCTTTTGGGTTTGTTGGAAGAGGACTACTTTCGTGCTCTTTCTGGGGTATAATTGCCCTCTTTCTATTGAAGCTTTCCTGCTATTATCCTTTGTAATGCTGGGTTTGTGGAAAGATAACGTGTAAATTTGGTTTTGTCATGGAATATCATGGTTTCTCCATCTATGGTAATTGAGAATTTTGCTGGATATAGTATCCTGGGCTGGCATTTATGTTCTCTTAGGGTCTGTATGACATCTGTCCAGGATCTTCTGGCTTTTATAGTATCTGGTGAGAAGTCTAGTGTAATTCTAATAGGTCTGCCTTTATATGGTACTTGGCTTTTTTTTTCCTTACTGTTTTTAAAATTCTTTCTTTGTTTTGTGCATTTTGTGTTTTGATTATTATGTGATGGGAAGTATTTCTTTTCTGGTCTAGTCTATTTGGCGTTCTGTAGGCTTCTTGTATGATTATGGGCATCTTGTTCTTTAGGTTAGAGAACTTTTCTTCTATAATTTTGTCGAAGATATTTATTGTCCCTTTAAGATGGGAATCTTCACTCTCTTCTATACCTATTATTCTTAGGTTTGGTCTTCTCATTGTGTCCTGAATTTCCTGGATGTTTTGTGTTAAGCACTTTTTGCATTTTGTGTTTTCTTTGACAGTTGTGTTAATATTTTCTATGGTATCTTCTGCACCTGAGATTCTCTTCTATCTCTTGTATTCTGTTGGTGATGCTTGCATCTATGACTCCTGAAATTTTTCCTAGGTTTTATATATCCCTGGTAGTCTCCGTTTGTGATTTCTTGATTGTTTCTACTACGATTTTTATGTCCTGGATGGTTTTGTTCAATTCCTTCACCTGTTTAGTTGTGTTCTCTTGTAATTCTTTAAGGGATTTTTGTGTTTCCTCTTTAAGAGCTTCTACCTGTTTACATGTGTTCTCCTTAAATTCTTTGAGAGTGTTATTTACGTCCTTCTTAAAGTTCTCTATCATCCTATCATTGTCATTAGAAGTGATTTTAGATCTGACTCTCTTTCCTGGTGATATGGGTAATTCAGGACTTTCTAATGTGGGTGAACTGGTTTCTGATGATGCCTAGTCCCTGGGTTGCTGATGCTTGTGTTCTTGTGCTTGCCTTTCGCCATCTGAATCTCTTTGGTGCTACCTGAGCTGTCTCTGACTGGAGCCTGTCTTTCCTATTATCTTGGTTGTGTCAGAACTGTTTGGGATGGGTGTTGCTTCTGGGGTTAGAGCTGAGGCCCAAGATCTGCTCAGTGCTCAGGCGTAGACAGTAAGGAATCAGTACTGTGGTGCCAAGAGTGAATTCCTAGGTCCTCGTGACTCCTAATACTCCCTGTTTGGTGTGAGTGTTGCTGCCTCCTTACCTAAGATACTGCTTGGATTAGAGCTCCTGAGAGCACTGCTTCCTCTGGCTTCTGTGAGATTGGGTGCAGAGCTATCTCCCGGTATCTGCTGAGCGCTCAGGCCCAGACCCGAAGGTCCACGTCTGCTGTTTTGTTTTTTGTTTTTTGTTTTTTGTTTTCCCTGAAGACCTTTGTATACCCTGATTTATGTCACTGTTATTAGAAGCATCTCAAATGGAGTCTATGGAATAGAAATAGATGCTTTACCCGCTTTCAATTTTCTGCTGCTTGAAAGTGATATTCAAGGATAGAATCAAGGTAAAATAGTGTAGGCCATACGTTCTGATTTCCTGTTCCTTGAAAGCTTCTATTCTGAGTCTAATTCATTAGAAGAAAGAGAGTACTAAAGTCCCCTCAGAATGATGACCAATTTTTTAGCATGAGCTTGTTCTTTTCGAGATGCACAATTTATGCTTGTTGACACTCTTACACAGACATTGGCTGTTGAATTATTGTCGACTTATGAAGTTCTACCGGAATTGGCTATTCCAGCTCGGCAGTTATATAAATACATTCATGCCAACCGCTGTTAGATAGTACAGTATATGTTATGCATCAGATACAAAGGAGATCAAATGGCATTTCAATTTAATCTGTTTGTAAACTAGCAAGACAAGAGAAATTTAC